>NW_025920166.1:0-300000 GCF_902686445.1 Sciurus carolinensis | reverse complement strand
CAATCTATAGAGGTAGGCAGCACTAAGCAAAGACTGAAAATTTATTTTGCAAAACCTACCTAAAAACAGTTCTGAAGGACATAAGAAGTAGGTAACTCTGAAAATTAATGTACATTCATGTGTCTAATTAGAGTGTAATCAGCAGAGATGGACATGGAAATAATAATGTCACCACATGATGTTTACTTTACAGGTGAAAGAATGTTTTCCACCTACAATTTTAATCAACAAATAAATACTTCCAGTCATAACTCCAAGAACTTAGGAGGGCAGCTACTGCTACCTTCATATGAGGTATCCCATTATCTCAGTTTAGTTGAGAATAGTTATCTTATTTGCCCAAGGTCGCAAAGCCACTATTTTCAGGTTGAGACTGAAGCCTTCATTCCAGTGTACTTTATCAAACACCACCTTTTCAGATGTCAAGTGCTGTCTTATTCATTTATTAATTAATTCAAGAAATATTTATCTACTATACTGATAAATATTCACTGTTTAGTATGAGAAATCACTGTGATTAAATTTCTGAGCCATTTCTTTGCCTCAGGGATTACAGTTAGTACAATTAACCCAGGATTTCAATGTGTGTACATAGATAAGGCAGCAATAAAGAAGCATTAATTTATAGTACATAATATAAGAACTTAAAATGCTTCTTGCTTATGACTGTTGCCATTTCAAAACTTTACATGGACACAAATTTAAGAGTTGAAAAACAGAAAGGTATGATTCAACTAACACATTGCAGGATTGATAACTTCAGAATTTATTGCTCATTAAAATTCTACTTTAATTATCCTACTTTTAATTAAAACTATTAGTAGAGTTGTTGATATGCAATTATGAACAACTGACTTATGATATATAATAGTCTAATATTTCTCTAAAAATGCCTTATTGTCACTAGATATGTGCATGTAAAACAAAATGACATTTTATTTCAAATGAAAAATTGGTACACAGAAGATAAAACTGTTGCCATTAAACACTACATTGTCAACTAAAATGGAAGCAAGTTATTCTTAGAGTTCACCATTCTATGACTGTTCTGTTTGCAGAGAAATAATTTCTGACCTGAAACACACCTTCAGTAGCAGCACAGGTTCAGCTAACTGCAGACACCAAGAGAAGATACTAAAGATCTCAGTAACTTAAACTGTACTAGTGAATGATGCAGATCTCAATCTTAACCATTCATCTACTGCCAAGAAGTGGCCATGACCTGTTCTAATACTGCCTGTGAGACAGCATTTCTCATGCCTCCTGATTAAGAAAATATAAAATTCTTATAATAATCTCAGTCACTGAGGCTTTCACTATGCACAGTGGGATCCTGTGTAAAGCAGAGGACAGGCAACTTAGTTAGCAGGATGGACACTATTTGTTGAACCAACTGACAACACATTAAAAGAAGTGCCAGAGAAGGAGTTTAGAATGTACATAGTCAAACTGACCTGTGAAGTAAAATACAGAATAAGGAGTGATATCAATGAAAAATACAGGAAATGAAAGATCCCTCAATAAAGAATTAGAAATTGTGAAAAAATACCAAGCACAAATCCTTTATGTAAAGGAATCAATAAACCAAATTACAAATTCAATAGAAAGCATCACCAACAGCCTAGACCACTTGGAAGTTGGAACCTCAAAGAAGACAAAATATATACCCTTAAAAATAAAGTAAACCACCCAGAGATGATGGAAAAAACCATGAACAGAAATTCCAAGAAATGTGGGAAACATAAAAATACCAAATTTAAGATTTGTCAGAGTAGACAAAGCCATGGAGTTAAAAACCCAAGAAATGAATAGTCTTTTCAATGACATATTAGACAATTTTCCAAATCTAAGGATTAATATGGGAAATCAAATACAAGAGACTTACAGAACCACAAGTGTACACAATTACAAGAGATCCACACCAAAGCAAATTATGAGAATAACTGACATAAACAATAAAGATAGGACTTTAAAATATGTGAGAGAAACAAATCAAATTACATATAGAGAAAAGCCAATTTGGATTTCAGCTGAGTTTTCAACCCAGACACTCACAGACTGAAGGTGAAGGTTTAGGAAAAAACATATCATTTCCATGGCCTTCATAAATAAGTTGGTGTTTTCATTCTCATATCCAATCGTTTTCATTCTCATATCCAATCAAGTGGACTTCAATTCAAACTTAGAACAGATAAAGAAGGACATTTCATACTGCTTAAGGGAATCATACATCAAGAAGACATAACAATCCTAAATAAATATTCCCCCCAAAATAGAGCATCTACATACAAACTCTTCTCAACTTCAAGAATTGAGTAGAATATAAAACAATAATTCTTACTTGCTTTAATACAACTTTCTTTCCCCTAGATAGATCCTTCAAACAAAAGCTAAGCAAAGAAACCATAGAATTAAATAAAACAATCAATAATTTAGACTTAACAGACATATATAGAATATTTTATTCATCATCAAGCAAATAAACAATCTTCTCAGCAGCACATGGATTATTTTCTAAAACAGACCATATGTTACAAAACAAAGCAAAAATCATCCAATACAAAAAATAGAAATACTACCCTGCATTCTCTCAGATCATTACAGAATGAAACTAGGAAACACTAGTAAAATAAAAACAAAAGCTACTTTAAGACCTGGAACCTAAATAACAGATGGATTGCAATAGAAATCAGGGAGAATATTAAAAAATGTTCTTAGAGGTAAGTGACAACAACTATAAAACATATAAAAATTTCTGGGACACTATGAAGGCAGGCCTAAAAGTAAAGATCACTGAATTGAGCTCATTCATTAAAATAATTAAAGATCAACAAATAAGTGACCTAATGTTACATCTCAAATCACTAGAAAAAGAACAAACCAACATCAAAAGCAGTAGAAGACAGGAAGTAATTAAAACCGGAGCTGAAATCAATAAAATTTAAAAAAAGAAACCATTGAAAAGATTGAGAAAATTAAAAGTTGGTTCTTTGAGGAGATAAACTGATAAACCCTTAGCTACACATTGGAGTGAAAGAGAGAGAAAACCCAAAGTACTAAAATTCATTATGTAAAGGGAACATCATAATGGATACTACTGAAGTACAGAAGAAAATAAAATTATTTTGAAAATGTATACTTCAATGAAATAGAAAATCATAACACATTGACAAATTTCTAGAGACAAATACACTACCCAAACTGGATCAAGAGGACATGCACAATGTACAGACCAATAAAAACAATAATTGAGGGCACTATCAAAAGTCTACCAACCAAGAGAAGCCTCATACCAGAGATGAATTTTTAGCAGAGATCCACAATGCCTTCAAAGAAGAATTAACACCAATACTCCTCAAATTATACCATTAAATAGAAAAGAAGGGAACCCTGCCTAACTCATTCTATGAGTATAATGTTGATACAAAAAAAAGACAAAGACACATGAAGGAGTGAAAACTTCAGATCAATATCCCTGATGAACCAGACCCAAAAATTCTTTTAAAAATTTCTGTCAAATCACATACAAAAACACATTAAAAAGATGGTGCTCCACAATCCAATAGAGCTCCTCCCAGAGATGCAAGATTAGTTCAACATATGGAATTCAATAAACATAATTAATCACATCAGTAGACTTAAAGATAAGAATCAAATGATCATCTCAATAGATGGAGAAAATACATTTGACAAAATGCAGATCCATTCATGTTTCAAACACTAGAAGAACAAGGGATAGTTGGAACATTGTTCAACATTGTGAAAGTCTTCTATGCTAAGTAGAAGGATAAAATCACTCTAAATAGAGAACAAATGAAGTCTTCTCCATGAAAACTACAAGAGGACACGAATACCCACTTTCACTTCTTTCTGACATAGTCCTTGCAATTCTAGCCAGAGTAATTGAACAGATGAAAAGAAATTTAAGAGGTATGAATGGGAAAATAATAATTTAACACATCATTATTTCCCAAAGACACAATTCTACACTTAAAACACCCAAAAACTCCATCAGAAAATTTCTACAACTAATAAAGAAATTAAGAAAAATCGCAGGATAATTTTGTTTAGTTCATTCTCTCCCATTTGTTTACAATAAAAAAAGAAATAAAAAAGAAAAATAACAAGGTATAAAATCAATATCATAAATCAACTGCATTTCTATACATCAGTGATGAATCAACTGAAGGAGAAATTATTAAAACTAGTCCATTCACAATAACTGAAAAAAAAATGGGAATCAACCTAATGAAAGAGGGAATAGACATCTATAATGGGAACTACAGAATCCTAAATAAGAAAATGGAGGAAATCCTTAGAAGATGGAAATATCTCCCATGCTTTTGAATAGAAAGAATTAATATTGTCATAGTGATCATATTACCAAGACTGTTACAGATTTAAAGCTATTCCTACTAAAATACCAATGACATTCATCACAGCACTAGAAAAAGCAATCATGAAATTTATTTGCAAAACAAGACCCAAAATAGCCAAAGTGATACATACCAAGAAGAGGAAAGCAGGAGGGATCACAATGCAGACCTAGAGAATAATGATAACAAAAATGGAATGGCCTTGGCACCAAAATAGACATGTAGCACAATGGTACAGAAGACACAGAGACAAACCCAAATAAATAGGGGTTTCTCATACTACATTAAGGAACCAAAAACATACATTGAAAAAATGACAGCCTATTAAACAAAAGGTGCTGGGAAAAAATGGGAATTCATATGTAGCAAAATGAAATCAAAATTCTATCTCTATCCCTATGGAAAAATCAACTCAAAGGTGAGTAAAGATGTAGGCACTAAAACAGAGACCCCACAAATAATAGAAGAAAAGTAGGACCAAATCTCCATCTACTCAGCCTAGAAACTGACCTCCTTAACAAGTCTCCAAAAGCACAAGAAGTAGAATCAAGAAACCAGAAAAGGGATGGACTCAAAATAAAAATCTTTGCAGCAAAGGAAACAATCTGTAACATAAAGAGAGTGTCTACAGAATGGAAGAAAATCTTTATCACATACACCTTAGAATGGAAGAAAATCTTTACCATGTACACCTGAGATAAAGTGATAATCTACAAGATATATAAAGAACTCAAAAAACTCAACACCAAAATTAACCCAGTCAGGGCTTAGGATATAGCTCAGTTAGTAGAGTGCTTGACTTGCAAACACAAGGCCCTAGATTCAATCCCCACCACCTCTCACACACAGAAAAGAACCCAATCAATAAATGTGTTAATGAACTGAACTAACACTTCACAGAAGAAAAAATACTAATGAACAACTAACATAAAAATTTGCTCATCATCTCTATCAATTAGAGATATGCAGCTTAAAACTACTTGAAGATTGTATCCCATTCCTATTACAATGAGAATTTAAAAAAAATAAAACATAAAAAATGTTTTGGTGAGGATGTATGCAAAAAGGTACACTCATACATTGCTCTTGGTCTATAAATTGATTTAACCATTCTGGAAATTTTATTGAGATTTCTCAGAAAACTCAGAATGAAACCACCATTTGACCCAGTTATCCCACTCCTTGTAAACACACAAAGGATTTAAAACTAGCATACTACAGTGACTCAGTCACATCATTGTTTATAGCAGCTAAGTTCACAATAACTAAACTAGGGAACCAACCTAGATGCCCTTAAACATATGCATGGATAAAAAAAAGGAGTATTTGCAGAAAATGGAATGTTATTAAGACTTAAAAAATGAAATTATGGCATTTTCTAGTAAATGCATGGATCTAGAGAATACCACAATAAGTGAAATGAGTAAAACCCAAAAACTAAAAGCCAAATATTTTCTCTGGCAGGCAAATGCTGATCCATAATGGGAGATAGGTGGAATTAAGAGTCTTAGGATTCTGCAGAAGGTAATGAAGGGAAAGGAATCAGTGTAAGGAGGGGAATGACAGTAAAATGATCCAGATATTATTACCCTGAATACATGTGTGATTACACTACCTTTGTGTCTGCAACACTTGCAGCCTGTGGAAGGGCAATTTGTATTTCTTTTGCATACAATTTTTCTGAATGCAGTCTACTGTCACATATAATTAATTTGAAACAAATAATTTTTGACAAATAAATGTTTGCCACATGCTTTTTATTCGTTGGACTTCTTTCCAGTATGATTTCTCTGGTAGTGAAAAATTTATACTTTTCCATTAACAGCTTTATCATATTCTTTACATTGGTAGGGCTTCTCTTCAGTATGATTTCCCTGGTGGTTAATTAGTCATAAGGTTTTATTAAAAGTTTTGCCACAATCTGAACATTCCTAAGGCTTGTCACCAGTATGAATTCCCAGATGTCAAATAAGGTTTGATTTTACATTAAAAGCTTCTTGACATTCTTTACATTGGTATGCCTTCAAACACAAGATGCACAAAATTACAACAAATCCACACAAAGTAACAATATGACTCATATACAAAATAAAGATAGAATTTTGAAAGCTACAGGAGAAAAGCATAAGATTACACACAGGGGGAAACCAATATGTATAGCAGTAGATTTCCCAACTTGGACCCTGAAAGTTAGAAAAGCCTGGAAAAACATATTTCAAGCTGTGAAAGAATGTAGTTGCCAACAAAGAATCTTATACCCAGTAAAAGTAACCTTCAAATTTGAAGATGAAAAAAAATATTTCCATGATAAAAGTTAAAAGAATTTACAAATAGAAAGTCTGTGCTACAGAACATTCTCAGCAAAATATTTCATGTGGAGAAATGGAAAACAGCAATGTAGGTCAGCAAAGGGAGGAACTACCTTAAAGGAAAAACCAATCAAAGGAGATACCAACTCAAGTTAAAATCCAAAAATAACCCCAAATGAATGGGACTACAAATCATATCTCAATAATAACCTTGAATGTTAATGACCCAAATTCATCAATCAAAAGAGATATGTTGGCAGATTGGATTAAAAAAAAAGACCCAACAGTTTTCAAGAGGGCGGACTAGAGGGCAGCTGCATTTCATGTTGCTCCAGGATGCAGGATTCAAAAGAGGAGGTAGTGAGAGATTGGGACCAACTCAAAGCCGCCGGGTGAGTCTCTCCCGTTAGGGAGGTGTCCCGGATGGGACGGTAGCCCCGGAACACAGGGAACTTTGTGAAGTAGAGTTGCTTGGCTAGACGCCCCTTCCCCCCCCCAGCGGTAAACATGGACAACTGGGATCATTGTAGAGGAGGCGGCTCAGCACAGCGCTTAGACTCGCAGCAACCACTGGGGCTCTGGACAGCTGCCTGAGGAGGAGCTGCGTGGCGAGCTCACCAGGGGGCTGCCCAGAGGAAGAGGAGAAGCGCAACGGGTCGTGTGGTCTCGGAGGGACTCCATCAGAGCTACAGGTGGCTGCCTGAGGAGGAGCTGCATGGTGAGCTGTTTGGACTCAGAACGACCGCTTCTGAACACTGGGGGGTTGCCTGGAGGAAAGGAGGAGTGCAGCGGGTTGCTTGGTCTGGGAGTGACTGCATCAGAGCCACAGGTGGTTGCCAGAGGAGGAGCTGCGTGGTGAGCTGTTTGGACTCAGAATGACCACTTCTGAACACCGGGGGGTTGCCCAGAGGAAGAGGAGAAGTGCGGCGGGTCGCTTGGTCTAGGATTGACTACATCAGAGCTACAGGCGGTTGCCAGAGGAGGAGGTGAGTGGTGAGTTGTTTGGACTCAAAGCAACTGCTCCTGAATACTGGGGAGTTGCCTGGAGGAGGAGCGGTGGGTCGCTCGGTC
Source organism: Sciurus carolinensis (assembly GCF_902686445.1). Classification (NCBI taxonomy): domain Eukaryota; kingdom Metazoa; phylum Chordata; class Mammalia; order Rodentia; family Sciuridae; genus Sciurus; species Sciurus carolinensis. The sequence goes on along the minus strand of NW_025920166.1, from coordinate 292,244 downwards.
TGACCACTCCTGAACACCTGGGGCTACCCTGAGGAGGAGGAGGAACAGGACGGGTCACTTGGACTCGGAGTGACTGCCTAAGGCTACGGGCGGTTGGCGGGTGGAGGAGACACAAAGTGAGTTGCTTGGACTCCTAGTGATTGCGTCGGAAACTGGGCGGCTGTCTGGAGGAGGAGGAGGTGTGTGGCGGGTCTCTGGGTCTCGGAGCTATTGTACGGGGCTCCAGGTGGCGGCTCAGAGGAGGGACCACATAGCCAGGTGATTGGGTGCAGAGCAGGGTCCCAGGACTGGCTTCTTTGTGGAAGAGCCACACAGAGACACGCCTAGGGGCGGAGCAAAGTTTCCAAGACTGCGGGCAGATTCTCTGAGGAGAGGCAGCCTAAGGAGACTTGTCTGTGAAGGGTGAGGCTCCCAGGCCCAGGGGGTAGGTCCAGGCCCCTGGGAACATTGCAGATGAAGACAGCCCAGACCTGGCGGAAGTTGTAGATTGAGGGGAAACTCTAAGAGGGGAACCGACCAGCGAGACCTCCCCACCGGGTGAGTCTTCCCTGCCACGTGAGATTTTCCCACAAGGACGGTAAAACCAGAGACACACGCTCAAACAGGCCTTGCCTCAGCCCACAGCCTAGTTCCCCTTTGGACGACCATTGGTCAACAAGTGGAGGCACCTCTGCCCACTAGCAGGGAATATACACCACCTGAGGGTCACCACCCCTAGAGAGGCAGCTTCCTTGTGGAGCATCGCATTATCAACTTCCTCCAAGACTGCAGGCTACTGAAGGATAAGAGGGGATATACTAGCAATCTTCAGGGACATTATAAGTCAATAGAGGAAATCTGCAATATCTTAATGACCCATTGATTCCTGAACAATATGAGAAAACAAGGGAAGAAAATGCCCCAAACAAATCTAGATGTTACATCAATAAAATCCAACGACAGCATGGCAGAAGAAATGACAGAAAGGGAGTTCAGAATGTACATAATTAAAATAATCAGAGAAGAAAAAGATGAAATGAGAGAGCAAATGCAAGCATTGAATGATGAGATCAAAGAGAAAATGCAGGCATTGAATGATAGCACCAATCAACAGTTAAAAGAGCAAATACAGGAAGCAAAAGATCATTTCAATAAAGAGTTAGAGATAGTGAAAAAAAAACAAACAGAAATCCTTGAAATGAAGGAAACAATAAACCAAATTAAGAACTCCATAGAAAGCATAACCAATAGGATAGAACACCTGGAAGACAGAACCTCAGATATTGAAGACAAAATATTTAACCTTGAAAACAAAGTTGAACAAACAGAAAAGATGGTAAGAAATCATGAACAGAATCTCCAAGAACTATGGGATATCATGAAAAGGCCAAATTTGAGAATTATTGGGATTGAGGAAGGTTTAGAGTAACAAACCAAAGGAATGAACAATCTATTCAATGAAATAATATCAGAAAATTTCCCAAACCTGAAGAATGAAATGGAAAATCAAGTTCAAGAGGCTTATAGGACTCCAAATACACAAAATTACAACAGACCCACACCAAGGCACAATATAATGAAAATACCTAACATACAAAATAAAGACATAATTTTAAAGCTGTGAGAGAAAAGAACCAAATTACATTCAGGGGAAAACGAATACAGATATCAGCAGATTTTTCAATCCAGACCTTAAAAGCTAGAAGGGCCTGGAACAATATTTTTCAAGCCCTGAAAGAAAATGGATGCCAACAAAGAATCTCATACCCAGCAAAACTTACCTTCAAATTTGACGATGAAATAAAATCATTCCATGATAAACAAAAGCTAAAAGAATTTACAAAAAGAAAGCCAGCATTACAGAACATTCTCAGCAAAATATTCCATGAGGAAGAGATAAAAAACAATGAAGAAAATCAGTAAAGGGAGGAATTATCCTAAAGGAACTGTCAAATAAAGGAGGAACCAAGGTGTGTCAAAAAAAATAAATAAATAAATAAAATTATAAAATGAGCCAAATGATCAGGAATACAAATCATATCTCAATAATAACCCTGAATGTTAATGGCGTGAATTCATCAATCAAAAGACATAGACTGGCAGATTGGATTAAAAAGAAAGATACTACAATATGTTGCCTGCAAGAGACTCACCGCATAGAAAGAGATACCCATAGACTAAAGGTGAAAGGATGGGAAAAATCATACCATGCACATGGACTCAGCAAAAAAGCTGGAGTGAGTATCCATCCTCATTTCAGATAATGTGGACTTCAAGCCAAAGTTAGTCAGAAGGGATAAAGAAGGACATTACATACTGCTTAAGGGAAGCATAAATCAGCAAGATATAACAATCATAAGTATCTATGCCCCAAACAGTGGCTCATTCACGTATGTCAAACAAATCCTTCTCAATTTTAGAAACCAAATAGACGGTAACACAATAATACTAGGTGTTTTTAACACGCCTCTCTCACCACTGGACAGATCTTCCAAACAAATTTGAACAAAGAAACCATAGATCTGAATAACACAATCAATAATTTAGACTTAACAGACATTTATAAAATATACCATCCAACCAAGAACGAATACACTTTCTTCTCAGCAGCACAAGGATCCTTCTCTAAAATAGACCATATACTATGCCACAAAGCTAATGTTAGCAAATACAAGAAGATAGAGACACTACCTTGCATTCTATCAGATCATAATGGATTGAAGTTAGAAATAAATGAAAGAGTAAAAAACAAAAACTAGTCCAACACCTGGAGATTGAACAATATGCTGTTATATGATGAATGGATAACAGAAGATATTAGGAAGGAAATTAAAAAATTCTTAGAGGTAAATGAGAACAAAAAAACATCATATCAAAATCTCTGGGACACTATGAAAGCAGTACTTAGAGGAAAATTTATTTCATAGAGCTCATTTAATAAAAGAAGTAAAACTCAACAAATAAATGACCTAACACTAGAGTTCAAAGCCCTAGAAAAAGAAGAACAGACCAACACCAAAAGTAGTAGAAGACAGGAAATATTTAAACTCAGAACTGAAATCAATGAAATTGAAACAAAAGAAACAATACAAAAAATTGACAAAATAAAGAGTTGATTCTTCGAAAAAATAAACAAAATTGATAAACCTTTAGCCACACTAACAAAGAGAAGACGAGAGAAAACCCAAATCACTAAAATTCGGATTGAACAAGGAAATATCACAACAGACACGACTGAAATACAAAACATAATTAGAAGCTATTTTGAAAATCTATACTCCAACAAAATAGAAAATTTCGAAGACATCAACAGGTTTCTAGAGACATATGAATTGCCTCAACTGAACGAGGAGGACATACACAATTTAAATAGACCAATTTCAAGTAATGAAATAGAAGAGGTCATCAAAAGCCTACCAACAAAGAAAAGTCCAGGACCAGATGAGATCTCAGCCGAGTTCTACAAAACCTTTAAAGAAGAGCTCATTCTAATACTTCTTAAAGTATTCCATAAAATAGAAGAGGAAGGAACCCTCCCAAACTCATTCTATGAAGCCAATATTACCCTGATACCTAAACCAGACAGAGACACATCGAGGAAAGAAAATTTCAGATCAACATCCTAATGAACATCGACGCAAAAATTCTGAACAAAATTGTATCAAAAATTAAAAAGATATTGCACCATGATCAAGTAAGTGGGTTTCATCCCAGGGATGCAAGGTTGGTTCAACATTAGAAAATCAATAAATGTTATTCACCATATCAATAGACTTAAAGTCAAGAATCACATGATTATTTCAATACATGCAGAAAAAGCATTTGATAAAATACAGCACCCCTTCATGCTCAAAACACTAGAAAAATAGGGATAGTGGGAACATTTATTAACATTGTAAAGGCCATCTATGGTAAGCCCATGGCTAATATCATTCTAAATGGTGAAAAACTGAAAACATTTCCCCTAAAAACTGGAATAAGGCAGGGATGCTCTCTGTCACCACTTCTTTTCAATATCGTCCTTGAAACCCTAGCCAGAGAAATTAGACAGATCAAAGAAATTAAAGGGATATGAATAGGAAAAGAAGAACTCAAACTATACCTATTTGCTGATGATACATTGTGTACTTAGAGGAACCAGGAAATTCCACCAGAAAACTTTTAGATCTCATAAGTGAATTCAGAAAAGTAATGGGATATAAGATCAATGCACATAAATCTAAGGCATTTTTATACAAAAGTGATGAATCTTCAGAAAGAGAAATTAGGAAAACTACCCCATTCACAATAGCATTGAAAAAAATAAAATACTTGGGAATCCATCTCACAAAAGAGGTGAAAGACCTCTACAATGAAAACTACAGAACACTAAAGAAAGAAATTAAAGAAAACCTTAGGAGATGGAAAGATCCCCCATGTTCTTGGAAAGGAAGAATTAATATTGTCAAAATGGTCATACTACCATAAGTGCTATACAGATTCAATGCAATTCCAATTAAAATCCCAATGATGTGCCTTACAGATAGAGCAAGCAATTATGAAATTTATCTGGAAGAATAAAAAACCCAGAATAGCTAAAGCAATCCTTGGCATAAAGAGTGAAACAGGGGGTATCGCAGTACCAGATCTTCAACTCTACTACAAAGCAATAGCAACAAAAATGGCATGGTATTGGTACCAAAATAGACAGGTGGATCAATGGTACAGAATAGAGGATGCGGACACAAACTCAAATAAATACAATTTTCTCATACTAGACAAAGGGGCCAAAAATATGCAATGGAGAAAAGATAGCCTCTTCAACAAATGGTGCTGGGAAAATTGGAAATCCATATGCAACAGAATGAAACTAAACCCATATCTCTCACCATGCACGAAACTAAACTCAATATGGATTAAGGACCTCGGAATCAGACCAGAGACTGTGCATCTTATAGAAGAAAAAGTAGGTCCAGATCTTCAACATGTCAGCTTAGGATCAGATTTCCTCAACAGGACTCCCATAGCACAAGAAATAAAAGCAAGAATCAACAACTGGGATAGATTCAAACTAAAAAGCTTTCTCTCAGCAAAGGAAACTATCAGCAATGCAAAGAAAGACCCTACAAAGTGGGAGAAAATCTTTGCCAATCATACTTCAGATAGAGCGCTAATCTCCAGAATCTATAAAGAACTCAAAACACTCTACACCAATAATGCAAATAATCCAATCCACAAATGGGCTAAGGAAATGAATAGACATTTCACAGAAGAAGATCTACAAGCAATCAACAAACATATGGAAAAATGTTCACACCTCTAACAATAAGAGAAATGCAAATCAAAACCACCCTAAGATTCCATCTCACCCCAATTAGATTGGCGATTATCAAGAATACAAGCAACAACAGGTGTTGGCGAGGATGTGGGGAGAAAGGTCCACTCATACATTGCTGGTGGGGCTGCAAACTAGTGCAGCCACTCTGGAAAGCAGTGTGGAGACTCTTTAGAAAACTTGGAATGGAACCACCATTTGACCCAGCTATCCCACTCCTTGGCCTATACCCAAAGGACTTAAAATCAGCATATTACAGAGATACAGCCACATCAATGTTCATAGCTGCTCAGTTCACAATAGTCAGATTGTGGAACCAACCTAGATGTCCTTCAATTGATGAATGGATAAATGTAATGTGGTATATATATACAATGGAATATTACTCAGCCATAAAGAATGATAAAATTATGGCATTTGCAGGCAAATGGATGAAATTGGAGAATATCATGCTAAGTGAGATAAGCCAATCTCAAGAAACCAAAGGATGAATGATATCGCTAATAAGTGGATGATGACACATTATGGGGTGGGAGGGGTTAGTGTTAGGGTTAGATTTAGCGTTAGGGAGGTGGTCAATAATGGAGGAAGGAAGGACTGTATAGAGGGAAAAGGGGTGGGAAGGGTGGGAGGGAAGGGAAAAAACAGAATGAATCAAACAACATTACCATATGTAATTTTATGATTACACAAATGGTACGTCTTTACACCATGTACAGAGAAACAACATGTATCCCATTTGTTTACAATAAACAAAAAGAAGACCCAACAATATGCTGCTTTCATCAACTCATCTCAGAAAAGGACATCTACAGACTAAAGGTAAAAGGACAGGGAAAAAACCTACCACACACAGGAACTCAGTAAAAAATTGGGGGTTTCATTCTTATATCAGATAAATGGACTTCAAGTTGTAGTTAGTCAGAAGGGATAAAAAAAATTCATACTGTTTTAGGGAAACATAAATCAGGAAGACATAATTATCATAAATAATTATGCCCCAAACAATGGTGCATCCATGCACATCAAACAAATCCTTCTCAATTTCAGGAATCAAAGAGACCAACACAATAATTCTGGATGGCTTTAACACACCAATATCACCCCTGGATAGATCTCCCAAACTAAATCTAAACAAAGAAAACATAGAATTTTTTTCTATTTTAAACAAATGGGATACATGCTGTTTCTCTGTTTGTTCATGGAGTAAAGGCATACCATTTGTGTAATCATAAGTTTACATAGGGTAATGGAAAAAACATAGAATTTAATAAAACTATCAATAACTTAGACTTAACAGTCATGTATAGAATATTCAATCCATCAACATGTGATACACTTTCTCACAGCAGCACATGGATCCTTCTCTAAAACAGACCATATGTTATGCCACAAAGCAGCCCTTAGCAAATGCCAAAAAAAGAGATACTACCTTGCATTCTCTCAGATCATAATGGAATGAAATTAGAAATCAATGACAAAATAAAAAACAAAAACTACTCCATAACCTACAGACTAAATAATACACTACTGAATGAAGCATGGGTAAAAGAAAACATCAAGGAGGAAATAAAAAATATTCAGAGAGGTAAATGAGATTGATCATACAACATATCAAAACCTCTGGGACACCATGAAAACACTACTAAGAAGAAAATTTATCGCATGGAGCTCATCCATGAAAATAATAAAAAGTCAACAACTAAATGATCCAAGATTACATCTCAAAGCACTAGAAAAAGAAAAACAGAACAACATCAAAAGTAGTAGAAGACAGGAAATAATTAAAATCAGAGCTGAAGTCAAAGGTATAGAAACAAAAGAAACAATTCAAAAATTGACAAAACCAAAAGTTGTTTTTTTGAAAAAGTAAACAAAATATGTAAACCCTTAAACACACTAAAAATGGAGAGAAAATTCAAATTACAAAAATTGGTGATGAAAAAGGAAATATCATGACAGACACCACTGAAATACATAACATAATGAGAAACTTCTTTGAAAATTTATACTCCAACAAAATAGAAGATATTGAAGATATTCACAAATTTCTAGAGACATATGTTTCTCCCAAACTAAACCTGGAGGGCATACATAATTTAAACAGATCGATCTGAAGCAATAAAACAGAAGAAGTCATCAAAACTCTATGAACCAGGAAAAGCCCAGTACCAGATTTATTCTCAGTCAAGTTCTACAAGACCTTTAAACAAGAACTCATGCAAATATTCCTTGTAGTATTCCGGGAAATATAAAAGGAGGGAACCCTTCCAAACTCGTTTTATGAAGCAGTATCACTCTGATACCAAAACAAGACAAAGACATATTGAGCAAAGAAATTTTTAGTCTGATATCTCTGATAAATATAGATGCAAATCTCCTTAACAAAATTTTAACAAATCACATATAAAAACATATGAAGAAGATCGTGCACCATGATCAAGTGGGGTTCATCCTAGAATGAAAGGATGGTTGAACTGAACATCTGGAAATCAATAAATGTAATTCATCACTTCAATAGACTTAAGGTAAAGACTCATATAATTATTTCGATAGATGCACAGTAAATGTTTGACAAAACACAACAGCTCTTCATACTCAAAGCAATAAGAAACATAGGGACAATAGTGACATACCTCAACATTGTAAAGGTTACTTATGCTAAGCCCACACCCAACATCATTCTTAATGGAAAAAAAACTGAAACATTCCCTTTAAAAACTGGAACAGGACAGGGATGCCCTCTTTCAAAACTTCTGTTCAAAATCATCCTTGAAATACTACCTAGAGCAATTAGACAGACCAAATAAATTAAATGGACTCAAATAGGAAAAGAAGAACTAAAAGTTGCACTAATTGTCAATCATATGATTCTATATTTAGAGGATCCAAAAAACTCCACCAGAAAACATCTTTCTGGGAAAGATAAAAATTTTAAAGAAGGAAAGGCAGGGCAATCTGCAAATATGTGATTATGGTTTAGTTTATATCCACCAAGTTTATGAGAAAGCTTATTTTTTTATTCCACACCCTGCCTGTTTGCCTTTTGTGTGTGTGTTAAGTCAAAGAGGGTAGGGAATGCATATGTAAAATCACTTAGACCTAGGTTCAAAGAAGGATGCTACCCATGGTGTAATTATCTGTAGTGAGTCAGATTTGACTCCACTGCTTCATGGTGACCTCATAACAGACACTCTCTCCTGAGCACAACACACTCTAACATTCTTGTCTCCTGTACCCAAGATACAGGGAACAGGACTCACTGGAAAATGGGCCCTACCTGAGGAGCCACACACACTGCATACTTTGGTGGAATGCCCACTGAAGCATGGAGGGCAGGCATCTGTGGTTCAGTAGCACTATTAAGGTAGAGGGCTCTTGGGGAATTCCCATTTCACTTCAGATACACCAATACAGAGGATATGCTATAATCATATCTTTTGTTTGTGAGAGCTAATTTGTTTTTCCTTATTTTAAAATATTTAAAAAATGTTTAAGATGTTGATGGACCTTTATTTTATTCATCTACTTTTATGTGGTACTGAGAATCAAACCCAGGAACCCATCCATGCCAGGCAATCACTCTATCACTGAACCATAACCCCAACCCTTGTTATGATTTTTGATGTTGTTTTTGTTTGTTTTTACTGTTTTGCTTAGGGGTCATTTCCATTTTTCTTATGTAACCCATAACATAACAATTGTAGATTCCTTAAAAACCTTTTGATGCCCATGTCCAATAATGTCTCTTTGTATTTTGCTTAATCCCCTAATCATAGGAATGACTTTGTTAGATTTCCAAAATTATTCCAGCATGTGGATGCCACTGCTTTAGTGCATGCTGCAATATTCTTTCCTGAATTCATTTCCAAAAGTCAGATATTTGACCAGCAGAACATTTACTTCCACCTTGTTTAGATACTTGCAGGAGATGAATTGTCCAGAACTGATTGGTGAAGCTACATCCTGCCATCTTGTTTTCTGTCTGTACTGTTTTATTACCACAGGACATTAGATGGTCCTTAGTCTTCTAACCTACATTACTTTTGACCCCAGGTTCATGCTTTCTTGTCATCATGTGCATGCATGCTCAGATTCCCTTCTGTCTCCCTGTCTAATGAGCTATGATTTACATATTGTAAGGTGTACATATTATAAATGCACAACTCAAGAGATTTTTAATGTATTTAAAGTTCTTGCAAATATTACCACAGTCCAGTTTGAACATACTTCTTTTATGCAAAAAAAAAAATGCCCAAATAATCAACTCCTAACTGCTATTGCAGCCCTTCACAACCAGGTATATGCTTTCTGTCTCCATTGATCAGCAACCTTGTGAACATTTCATATAGATGGAATCATATAATAGGTGATCTTTTGCATCAGGGTTCTTTCACTTGGCTATATTTTCAAGGTTCTTACATGTAGTAGCTTGTATGAATGTTTTATTCCTTTTTATGGCAGAATAATGTCCTGTTGCATAGATATACCATGTTTTGTCTATCCATTTAGCAGTCAATGAAGAGTTGAATCACTAGGTATTGGCTGTTAGGAATACTGCTGTTGTGATCATTCATGTGTATGTAAGTCATTGTTTTCTTTCTCTTGACTGAATTCTTAGGAGTGGAATTACTGGACCATATACTAAGTTTATAGTTAACTTTTTAAGAAATAGACAAACTTCTTTCCATAGTGGCTGTACTACTTTATATTCCCACCAAAGTTGTATGAGTGTGTGAGGTTCCAGTTTCCAAACATTCTCTCTGACATGCCTTTCCTCCTACTAGCCCACAGTGCTGGGGATTGACAAATGACTTGGCATATACTAATAAACACACAGTACCACTGAGCTACATCTGCAGCTCTGTTGTTTATAAATAGCCATAAGTTTATGTGCATTGTTACCTCATTGTAGTTACAATATGTCGCTTGCCTACTTAATGATATAGAGCATCAATTTATTTGCATTTTGGTATTGGGAATCGAAACCAGAGAAGTATTTTTTTTTGTTTTATTTTATTTATTCTTGCTAAGTTGCTGAGGCTGGCCTCTAACTTGTGATCATCTTGCCTCATCCTCTAGGATTGCTGAGATTACAGGTATGTTCCACTGTGCCTAGGTCACTTTTATTGGGTTGTTCCTAAATAATTATTGAGTTATGGGTATTCTTTATGGGTTTTGAATGTAAAACTTGTGAGCTGCACTCACAATCTGAATACTTAAGTGGACACGGTACCTACATCGTATTTCTTCTTCAGTGATTACAAGATTTCTATTGACCTTATCTCAACTTAATTATTTTCCTGTAGTGTACACAAGAAAAAAAATTGAACAAACTCTTTTTCTTCCTGTGTTTCCTTTCTTTGTGAAAGGTATTTTTTCCTTCCAAATTACTCTAGGTAGAAAATTGAATGACAGTTTTCTTCTCCCTGTACTTTTATATATGTTCATTTGCAAGTCTTACAAGTCCAAAAGACTCAAAAGCATACTTTGCAATATTTTCTTCTCTCCTTATTTTTTCTCTTATAGCTTACCTACTTGCCTCCCCAAATCTTCAGAACCTTGATTTTTAATAATATGCACTGGATGTTTGTAGGGATGACAGTTGACATAAAGTCAGAAGGAAAAATTTTTAGGAATTAAAGAAAGAATATTAATTGCATTCTACAAGATTATCCAACAGCTAAATAATAAATTCATTTACAATGTATTAATCTCTAAGATTTACTTCTGTGGAATCCTTTATTCCCTAGTATCAGATAAAATACTTTGACATGCTTACAATAGTTTTAATATACATACTATTTGCCATTATGCTTTATTTAAACAATAAAAGCATGAAGAATAAGACTTTTATGCTTTGTATGTAGTGTTTATCTTCATCTTACTTGCAAAACTCTTGAATTTGTGACCATAGCTAATTTTTTCTATTTCCTCATTCTTTAGAGAAACATTTATTATTCTACAACTTGTGCCAGTTCCTGAGGATACAGCAGAGTGGAAGATACATTCCTTAATGATTAAATTGATTTAAAATTAAATCAAACTTCCTGCCTCCATCAGTCTCCAAAGTTGCTGGTAGGACAGGTGCACAACACTGCAACTGCCAAAAGTGGGTGACTACAATACTCACTCTTCCCAGAAACAAACAAAAAAATCAACAAGCTAACAGCATTACATTTGTACTTAACATATGAAAAGTATTCCCACCAAGAGCAACATAATACAGTCTTTTTATCAGCACAGGAAACATCCTCCAAAACAGATTATATACAGGCCCCAAAGCAAGTATTAATATTTTGGGGGGGAGGTACTGTGGCATGAACTCAGGGACACTCAGCCACTGAGCCACATCCCCAGCCCCACTTTGTATTTTCTTTAGAGATAAGATCTCACAGAATTACATAGTGCCTCAGTATTGCTTAGGCTAGCTTGGAGCACATGATTCTCATGCTTCAGACTCTTGAGTCACTGGGATTATAAGCTCATGCCACTTCACCCAGCAAGTGGAAATATATCAAAAAAATGCAAACAATTTATTGCATGTGATAAGATAATGGAATAAAACTAGAAGCCAACTGCAAGAGTAACTACAGAAATTATACAAAAACATGGAGACTGAACAATACTCTTCAAAGAACAGTGGGTGTCAATGAAGAAATCAAAGAGGCAATTTTAAAAAATCCTAAAATCAAATGAAAATGAAAAGATCACATATAAGAACTTAAAAACAACAAAACAGTACTAAGAGGAAAGCTCACAGCTATGAGGTTCTACAGTTATGAAAGCAGAGAACTCAATAAAATTTAAAAGGAAAAAAGAGAATAACCTAGTGATGCACACATTAAGGTCTTAGAAAACCATAAATAAAATTTAAAATCAGTATAATTAAAGAAATAATAAAAGATTGTGGCAGAAATAAATAAAGTGGAAATTAAAGAACAATGTGAAAATCAATGAAATAAGGAGCTGTCTTTTTGGAAATGTAAACAAAATTAATAATCCTTAGCTAAATAAGGATTAAAGACCCAAATAAATTTTTCTTGTCATTGAATTCAATGTTGCTAATATTCTAGCATAAGAATTAGCAAACTCTTCCTACAAAACGTCAGATGCTGATAATTTAGAATTTGCAGACAATAGATTTTCTGTCACAAGTACTAAAACTTACCACTGCTCTAAGGCAAAGGTAGCCACAGACAAATGTAAATAAAAGAGCAAGGCTGAAGTCCAATGAAATTTTAATTATGGATACTGAAATTGGAAGTACATGTAAATTCTATATCATAAAATATCTTTATATTGATATTTTTCCAACTACTAAAAAACACAACTACCATCCTTAGCTCACAGGCTGTATAAAATCAGGCACCAGGCTGTGTGTGGCTTGTGGGTCATAACTGGCAGACACTTGCTCACATCACTTTCTTCCCAAACCAAACAGATCCAGTGAACACTGATTTCAGCTGCTAACTCTTCCAATAGTCTCAAACTCTCATTCTTCCTATCTTATTCAATCTTCTATACTCTTGATCATGGACTAAGATAATAATCTCTCATCTCTGTGAAGTGTTAGATAAGAAAGAAATCTACTGCTTAGATTGGCACCCTTCAAGATCCATGGTCCTCATTGTCTTCTTTTTATCTCTCTTTTGGTGTTGGGGACTGAACCCAGATATACTTTGCCACTGAGCAACATTCACAGTTCTTTTTAAGACAGGATCTAAGTTGTAGCACCTGATTGTGACCTTAAGATCCTCCTACTGTGGCCAACTAAGTTGCTGGGTTTGCAGGTGTGTGCCAATGTGCTCAGCCATCTCTGTGCCCTTATTAAGTTCTGGCTTCCTTCTCTACAACAATCTCATTACCACCTTCTCCACTCTTTCAAGATGGGTATCTCCCATTCAGCAAAGATCCTGCTTTATTCTCCAGAGATACATGAGTAAACAGAATCAATTTCTTAGACTGCTTCCCTAACCCCACCTGAAAACAATGTATAACTAATCTCCATTCACCTCCACAGAGTGTAATGAGTTCAAACTTTGGATTGATTCCAACAGATCTTATTTTTTTAATCTTTTACTGCTATATTTATTAGATGCCTGGTATGCAACCATGTATTTCACAAAAATGTATTAATTATTCACAAAAAAATCTACAAGGCAGCTGGGAGATATAGCTCAGTGTTGAGAGTTTGCTCACCATGCACAAGAATTGCATTTGGTAACCAGCACTGCAAAAGAAAAAGAGAACAAAAAACTACATCCCCATTTCATGAAGAAATTCAGAACTTGGGTTAAATTTTTGCTCATGTCCAAAGTCACACAACTGTATGCATATCTGAGCTCCATTTTTCCACATTTCTAGCAGTGCACTGTCTGATGTGATCCTCTGTCCCATTTCAAAAGCACCTCCAAACATCTCTTCACTGAGGTTTCCTTATCCTCTTTTCCACTTTCCCATGCTTTCTTGCCTTTTCATCCACATTAAACCTCTACCTGGAAATCATTTGTTAACACAGATACCATTAATAAGTCCCTTTCTGATAGGAATTTTTTTTAGAATCAATTCCAGAATACTTATAAGCCTGTCTTAGTCTACGTGGACTGCCATAACAAAATATCAGACTGGGGATGGGGCTTAACCAATGTATTTTTGTACAGTTCTGACAGAAGTCCAAATTAAAAAGCCAACAGGATCAGTTTCTGATGAGATCTTCCTCCACAGCTTGAGAATGATAACCATTTTACTGTGTACTCAACTGACCTAGTTTGTACACAGGAACCTCAAAGCATGCCTGAGCTCTCTTATGTCTCTTTATGAAAGGGCACTTAATAATATCATTGGGTCAGGGCCTCAGCTTTCTGACCTAATTTTACTTTCCTACTTCTTCAGAAACCCTATCTCCAAAAACTGTCACATGAGGAGTCAGGGTTTCAAATTATAATTTGAGTCCCCTGAAGGCTCATAAACACTTTGTGTTTATCTTCTATCAACTGTTCAAAAAGTGATTTTTTAGGTTGCCACTCACTGGCATTTTCAAGGTATGCATGTGATGGCACAAGCCTATCACCCTAGTACCTTAGGAGCCTGAGGCAGGAGGAAAAAGTTTGAGGTCAACCTCAGCAACTTAGTGAGATCCTGTCTTAAAATTTAAAAAATTAAATGGGTTAGGTATGGAGTTCAGTGGTAAAGGGCCCTTGGGCTCAATACCATAACCAAAAAAAAAAAAAAAAAAAAAAAAAAGGGAAGGTCTATGTGTATATCCTGTTTCTTTAATGTTTTCTATTTAATTTTAATCTTAGACCTTAGAGTCTACGGAACTAATAAGATATTTTCAGTTATACTGTCAGTTCCTGTCTCCAGGATGATTAAAACATCCTTTGGATATACGGAAATGGTGAAACCAACACAATCTCAATTACTTGGGAGGCTGAGGAAGGAGGGTTTCAATTTGGAGGCCAGTCTGGGCAATTTAACAAGAACCTGACACCATATTTTAAATAGAGGGTATAGCTCAGTGGTAGAGCACTCCTGGGCTCAATTCCCAGTACAAAAATTTATTTTTCAAGGTAAAGCTCTAAATACTATTCACCTGCTTATTTCTTTCCCTTAGCAGAATGCCTTATAACTGAAATTGTTCAAGACCCCTGCTAATGAGCAATTTATTTTCAAAATCATTTAAAATTATGAAGAGTGGGGGGGGCAGTTTTGCACATGACCATAATCCTCTGACTCACAATGTTGAGGCAGGGCAATCACAGGTTCACAGACTAATGGGTATTTTGGAAGAATCTGCCTTGTATAAGACAATGTCTTTAATTTAAAAAATGAATTAAAAAGGCTAAGGACATTCCCAGTTGTACAGTACCCCTGAGTTCACTTTCCAGTAGAGCGAAATCAATTAATTAAATTAAATATACACAAGAGTATATTTTATTGATGAAGAGAAAAGTACTTTTTTAAAGGACTTACAATTAAGTTAGTGATACCACACTAAATAGTAAGAAGGAATGGAGAGGGAAAACTTGTAAGTTAATTTCTTCAAGGGTTCAAAATCAGAAGATTCTAATAAGGAATACAATAGCCAGACAGGATAAACTTCTAATAAAAAGGTATTACCAAATTACAAAGTAGTGGAACTTGTAATTTTAATGGTTTGAATAACACTGTAAATTGGAAAGCAAAGAAGAACTTGGGAGAGATATCTGAGTACCCAATAAATTTGGAAGTGTTGATATTTCAGTGTCCTCAGGCTAACCAGTGTGATTATTAACATGAAAATGTATAAATAGATACAGAATCAATTATGATTATTGTTTACAGCTCTCTTTTCTTCTTACTAGGCAATAGCCTGTGATAGTAATACTTCACATTAAACATTCTGTGTTCTCATTACTGTGTGACTTCCCTTTCCTCACTGGACCCAGAGTAGCAGAATCCTGAACACCACCAGAAAGATAGTGGTTGGCACTAAAATGATCTGAAAATACACTATGATCCTTGCTGAGCCAAAGCATCCATGCTCCCTTGAATTTGACTTTAACTGCTACATTACACAAATACTCCCTTCCTTTTGGAGAGAAAAGGGGAGTTTATCTTAGTTTCTTGAAAATATTTAAACAATTATCAACAGGTATCCTCTGTTAAAATATTATCCATTCTGATTTCAAATAGTCACATGCCAACAGTGACTAAGAGTACTGAGGGTAACAGTTACCAAAACTGCCATCCTTATGTTCTTGACCTGGAAATTCAACCCACAGTCAAAGTTTTAGAAATGAAGATGCTTTAGGAATTTCAATTACTGCAAGCATCTTGAATAGTTTGTTATCTGAAGCACAAGAACTTTCCAGGGTCCCTGTTTCTCCCCTATACACATAGAAAATTATTAACACAAAAAAAGTAAAACAAAAAAATCTATTAATGAACTTCTTAAATTTAATCAAATAGGCATGATAGACAGGCTAAACACAGAAATCCAAAAGGGTAGGGAAATTCCTAAAAAGAAAAAAAAAATCTCCAGGGTTAAAATTAGTAATGGTTATTTTTTTCTTGTCAGTAACATTTCAAGTTGAAGAGAATAAGACAATTAAAAAAAATACTGAGGGGAAAAAAGTAATCCTAGGGTTGTAGGAGCACAGGATGAAAACCAAATATGTAAGCAGGTATTAAGGGATTCATTATTTTTATATCAACTATTAAGTAGAAAATACAATTTTGGAATAAAGTAACAGTAAATAAACACTAAATAAACCACACACTTTTGTTAATGTGATAAAATATAATACAATGAACACCATGCAATAGTGGTAACTGCCAGGAAGACAGCCTGTGTCACTCAAGGGAATGTGCTTTATTTTGACATTGAGCAGGAAGGTAATGTTGTAGAGGAACAGAAGTACTTTTAAAGACAGCAAAATTTTTAATAATGTCTGCTGCCCAATGACATTCTCATCATCTCTCTCACCTAAGCCTAGAATGAAAATGCATTTTCATATTCTTAGAATGAACTCAGACACAGTCATGCTTAGAAAAATGAATACATACAACTTCTTCAAGTACTAGGCTCTTTCTCTACCAAACTGGAAATAAATTGATAAGAACCCCAGTTTTGGTTTGCCACAGAGCTATTTACATGGCTTTTAATTTTCTCCTTTCCTCCCTCAACATACTACTGTCGGGGTTCCCAGGACCCCCAGCCTTGAGCATGGTCAAGATGGCGCCTGGCACTGAGCCAAAAGCGGCCAGCTATACAGTAAACAACCAGTGAATTGCAATGATTGGCTAGTTAACGATGTGATTAGAGCATGCCCCCCTCGTGTACCTATTCTATGCCTGCAGCTGTCCACGCGTTTACCTCGTGTGCTCTCCCCTGATTGGTTGAAGTGTATATAAGCTTGGTGGGTGGGGGAGTAAGCGGCTGCTGAAGCAGAAGCTGGGAGTAAGAAGAAGCTGAGAGAAGAAGAAGCTGAGAGTAGGAGAAGAAGCGAGGAAGAAGAGTGTGAGCGAGGACGTGAGCCGAGCGGGAGAAGCAGAGCAGCCGAAGTAGGCGTGAGCCGAGCGGGAGATGCGGAGCGGCCAAAGCAGGTGTGAGCCGAGCGGGAGGAGCGGAGCGACCGGAGCAGGCGAGAGTTAAGCAGAGTGAAAGAGAGCGAGAGAAAGAAAAGAGAGAAAGGGATTAGAAAAGAGGGAAAGAAAGGAAGACTGTGCACAATAAACTTCCAAAGCTTCAGACGTTTGTCGTGTCTCTCTCTGCGGTCAGAGGGAACGCGATAACTGGTGCCGAAACCCGGGAAGATGAAAATTTTATAAAGAAAACAAGGTAAGATATCTTAAAAAATTTTTAATAAGTTAAACCGGTTATAAAAAAGTTAAAGAGTATCAGGATACACCATCAGCGGTCCTGGGGGCATGCGGGATGCGGCCCGATTAAAATAAAAACAAGGACACACGGAAGGTGGCCCGGTATCGGGATACGCCAGCAGCGGTCCTGATGCGTGGAACGCGGTCCAATTAAAAGTGAAAGTAGAAACATGCTTGAAGCGGTCCAATTAGGGTATAGGTAGCACGTGAAAAGTCGCTATAAAAATTTTAATGCACACTTGATAGATAGTTTTCCTTTCAGTAATCTCGTTGCTCCTGGCAGCTTGGCCACTGTTTGTCATTGTAATTGCCATAACTGAAGCTATTCAAATTAGTAACAATGGGGTCTGAAACGTCTAAATTCAGAATGCAGCAACCCCTCAGGGAGCTATTAAAAAACCATGGGACGCCATTAAAGGAAAAAACAGCTAAAGTATTTCTTGATACTGTGGAAAGGGTTTCCCCTTGGTTTTTGGATGAGGGCCTTTTGAATACCCTACAGTGGGAACAGCTGGGGAAGGACCTTCGTATAGCGGATAGGCAAAACCCTTTGCCAGTAGGCACTATGGCTATTTGGTCTCTTATTAAATCCTGTCTGCAAGATAAAAACAAAAAACCTTCACTCACCGAGCCTTTAGCTGAGGGAAGACAGGTTTTGGAAGAAATAAAAGAGGAACGTTCATATCTTTCTCAAAATTCAGAAAAAGGAACTAATTCAGATGAGGAACTATCAGAACGGGAACTATCAGGAGAGGAACTGGAAAAAAGAGTACAAAAATTAAGACTAGATGAAAAGCCCCCTCTAGTGCCCGTGTTGCCTAGTGCACCTCCCATAAATAGGGAACCCCCTCATGAAGCGTCCGGTTTCGGATTACGCTCAGAATGGAGTCATCTTGGATCTGTAGCGTATCCTGTTTTTGAGGATGCTCAAAATCAAAGATTCCACCAACCCTTAGACTTCAAAATAGTGAAACAGTTAAAAGAAGCAGTTAGCACATATGGTCCTCAGTCAGCTTTTACTATAGCCTTAGTAGATACCTTGACATCATTAAACTTAGTGCCCCAGGACTGGACTAATCTTGCTAGGGTTGCTCTGTCTGGGGGACAGTACCTTATGTGGAAAACATCATGGCAAGAAATATCTACGGATACCGCCCACCAAAATGCGGCAGCGGGGAATCCCCAAGTCGATAGGGACATGCTTATGGGCGTAGGACCTTATGAAACCCTTCAGGCACAGCTTAATTATCATCCAGCAGTCTATGCGCAAATTGCCGTGGCTGCAACCAAGGCCTGGAAAACATTACAAGGAGCAGGAGATTTGCAGGGCCAGTTGTCAAAGGTAACTCAAGGGAGTAGTGAGCCCTACGCGGACTTCGTTGATAGGCTAATTCAGACAGCATCACGCATCTTCGGAGATGCAGAGCAAACCATTCCCCTAGTAAAACAATTGGCTTACGAACAAGCCAACAAATGGTGTAGGGAGGCCATAAGACCATGGAGAAACAAAGACTTGTCCACCTACTTAAAAGTGTGTAGAGATGTAAATGATACTTCGGCGCAGAGCAGTGCCTTTGTAGCAGCCATAGACAGACAAACACCTTGTTGTTTGCCGCACTTGCACAAGCCCAGGGGAGGTTCCCTTCAAGAACTGATAAAGAGTCTTTAGGATCATGTTTTGTGTGCAGACAGAAGGGACATCTAAAAGCCACTTGTCCAAACAAAAGGCCACCCTTTGCCCAAGGTGGGAACATCTATACAAAGAATAACTTGGGAACCGGACCTGGGCTATGTCCAAGATGCAGAAGAGGAAGTCATTGGAATAGTGCCTGTCAGTCCATTAGAGATAGGGAGGATAATTTCCTAGGGTTGAATCCTAAACTTCAAAAAAACGGGAGACAGGGCCCTCCCCGGGGCCCGCAACAAATATACGGGGTAATTCAACAAGTTCCCTGACGGTGGTATCCTCCCACAGAGAAGGGGAGCGCAGAGCCACCTCAGGAAGTGCTGGATTGGACATCTGTGCCACCTCCAGACTCATACTAACCCCAGATATGGGGGTGCAGATGATTGATACTGATTGGCATGAAAAAATCCCACAGAACAGTGTAGGACTATTACTAGGTAGAGGTTCCTCAACACTAAAAGGACTTATAGTACACCCAGGGGTTATTGATCCTGATTTCACTGGACAAATAAAAGCCTTGGTCTCTTCACCAAAAGGAATTACGGTCATCTCTCCAGGGGATCGCATTGCACAAATGCTTATATTACCCAGTCGACATTCTTTGTGGCCCAGTAAAAATACAAATAAAAGACAAGGAGGTTTTGGATCAACAGGAACCACTTTAATAAACCTTACTATGGATATGGGACAGAGGCCCCTCCTAAAATTAAAAGTGGAAAATATGGAATTTACAGGTTTATTAGATACGGGAGCAGACAAAATATTATTAGTGCAATGGTCTGGCCAAAGCACTGGCCATTGATCACAGCAGCTCAGAGCTTGAGAGGCTTAGGAGTAGCAGAAAGCCCCAATCAAAGTGCTTCCTCATTATCGTGGAAAGATACAGAGGGACACACAGGAATATTTCAGCCATATGTCTGTAATGTTCCTATTAGTCTATGGGGACGAGACGTCCTGCAGCAAATGGATATGAAACTCACCACTGATCAGACTTACCAAGGGACTCCTGTAAGAAATATGTTACAAAATATGAACTATGATGATAAAAAAGGATTAGGAAGACATAGTCAAGGATCTACCCAACCACTGCCTTTACTTCCACCAAAAAATGATTCTCATGGATTGGGTTTTTCCTAGGGGCCACTGATAAACCATCAATCCCTATAATATGGAAAGATGATAAGCCTCGCTGGATTCCACAGTGGCCCCTAACAAAAGAGAAGCTAGAGGCAGCTCATAAGTTAGTACAAGAGCAGGTACAAGCAGGTCATTTACAACATACTACTTCTCCTTGGAATACTCCAATATTCTTAACAAAGAAAAAATCAGGAAAATGGAGGTTATTACATGATTTAAGAGCCATAAACGAACAAATGTATCCTATGGGACCCATCCAATGTGGACTCCCTCTTGTCACTGCGCTACCAAAAAATTGGCCTACTATTATTCTGGATTTAAAAGATTGCTTTTTCTCTATACCCTTACACAAAAATGATTGTTGGAGATTTGCCTTTACTTTGCCCTCTCTTAATCACACTCAGCCTGATCAGAGATTCAAATGGACCGTGTTGCCTCAAGGTATGGCTAACAGTCCTACTATATGTTAAATATACGTAGATAAAGCGTTAACAACTACTAGACAAAAGTTTAAGAGATTGTTGATTTATCATTATATGGATGACATACTTATTTGCCATCCAGAAAAAGAAGTTTTGTTAGAAGCATTACAATTTATAACTCAAGCATTAGAAAAAAGAGGACTAATGATAGCCCCTGAAAAATTGCAATTAGAGGAGATCCAAGAATATCTGGGTACAAGGCTCACTGCTACTACAGTCAGACCATCGAGGTTGACCATCAGGACAGATCAATTGAATACCTTGAACGATTTTCAGAAACTCTTAGGTGACATTAACTGGATCAGATCCTATTTAAAATTATCCACAGGGGAATTAAAACCTTTATTCGATATATTAAAAGGTAATCCTGACTTGAATTCCCCTAGGAAACTTACTCCTGAAGCACGGATATCCTTACAGCTAGTAGGGAATAGACTTCAGCAGTGTTACGTTGATCATTGTGATCCTACTCAACCATTAAGTTTAATCATAATCTCAGAGAAACATACCCCATTTGGCATAGTTTGGCAAGAAGGACCTCTGCAAAGTATAAATCTCCCTAGCTCTTCAGCTAAAACATTACAATCATATCCCCAAGCTATTGCTCAGGTAATATTCAAGGGAATAGAATCTTGCATTACTGTTTTTGGAATCCATCCGTCTATTATTATAACTCCTTATTCCACTCGGCAAATTAAATGGCTAATTAATAATGTTGATGATTGGTCAGTATTATATTATTCCACTTCAGCTCAGTTCGATAACCATTATCCCCAACATCCCTGGATTCAATTCTGTAAAAATACTCCCATAGTTTTTCCAAAAGTGACTAGTGTCCAGCCTCTTAAAGACTGTGTAACCATTTTTACTGATGGCTCCAAAAATGGAGTAGGTGCAGTACTTATCAGTAAACAACTTCACACCATAATAGTTCCACCCAACTCCGCACAGGTTACTGAACTTGCAGCTGTAATATTAGCCTTTAAATTAGCAGATAATCAGCCATTCAATCTTCTATCTGATAGCTTATATATCGTCAACGCTTTACAGGTTCTTGAAACGGTACCCCATATTTCTTCCATGTCCACTGTAGCTTCTTATTTTACCACGCTACAAAACCTTATTCTACAGCGTAAACATCTATTCTATGTAGGACATATTAGAGCTCATTCTAATTTACCAGGACCTTTGGCCAATGCTAATGACTTGGTAGATATGGCCACCAAATCAATTTTTGTTTTTTCCATAGAGGAACAAGCAAAACTCTTTCATGAAAAATTCCATGTAAATTCCACTACTTTGAGCAGAAAATTTCCTATATCTAAATGTATGGCTCGACAAATAGTAAAAAATTGTCAACATTGTGCTCCTTTAATCCCAGTACAATCCTTTGGAGTTAACCCCAGGGGACTGCTGCCTGGTCATATTTGGCAGATGGATGTAACCCATATTTCTGAATTTGGTACTGTTAAGTATGTACATGTGTCAGTAGACACTGCTTCAGGGGTCATTATGGCTTCCGCTCATTCTGGAGAAAAGGTAAAAGATGTCATTCAACACTGCCTACAAGCATTTGCTGGCTGGGGCATACCTAAAGTTATTAAAACAGATAATGGTCCTGTTTATACTTCCAAAAGCTTCCGGTTGTTTTTACAAACATTTAACATCCAATCAGTTACTGGCATCCCCTATAATCCTCAGGGACAGGGCATTGTGGAAAGAGCACATCTTACTTTAAAAAATTGTCTAAATAAACGAAAAGGGGGAATAGGAGCCTCCTACAAGTCTCCTAAAGATAAACTTAATTTAGTTCTTTTCATTCTAAATTTCTTAACTCTGGATAGGGACGGCCACTCTGCAGCTGATCGACATTATAATCCCCATGATACTCCTCAAGTATGGGCAAAATGGAAAGATATCCTGACAGGTTGTTGGAAAGGACCGGATCCAGTCCTTCGTTGGGTCTGAGGGTCTGTTTGTATTTTCCCACAGGATCAACAGACTCCAGTCTGGATTCCAGAAAGGCTAATCAGAGTTTTACAGCATGCAAGTGATGCTGCTCCTCCTCGCAATGGCGAGCCTGAGCCTTCCTCCAATAACAAAAACTCAGACGGAAAGGCAAACCCGGAACCTATGGGCCATTGTTAGCCTGGCCATATTTTTTACTTCTAATTAACACATTTTTTATCCTTCCTTTTCTTGTTTTTCACCAATTCTTCTACAAGCCTGTCAATTCTACTGATGATTTTTCAGGTCGTGCTGTTTTTGGTGACAAGGATATCTCTAGTCTTTCTTTGCTTTAACAGGAGGAATTTCTGCACTTTGCCGTTGGAATCACACTACAAATCAGACCCAGAGTAGAGCAACTCGTTCTGCTGACCCTAGCTGTAATATTGCTTTTCCTCCCACGTCAGCTTGTGTATTTCCTCCCTTTTATGTTTCTACCAACTAACATTTCTAATAACACCTCTTAACTGTTCACTAACCGTGTGCTATCTCTCACAATGCTGGAATGGTTCTTTTGCCACCCGTGCAATTTGATGCACATTTCTATCTTCCTACCAGTCCTAGTTTCTGTTGCAGATATAGAATTGCCAGTGCTATTATCAAGAAACAGAAGAGGCTTTGACATTGCAACAGCCGTGATCATTGACATCACAGTCCTTGCAGTAGCAGCATTGACACAACCATAACAACGATCATTTGGCCAAAAATACAGCTGCAGCCTTACAGACCATAGAGACTCTATCAGAGAGTGGACTTACTACAAGAACAAGTGGATACCTTGCAAGAACTTTTGGGACTGGGATGCGTTTATTCCCTGAGAGCTGTTTGTGTTGCCCATATTGTAACTCTACTGGGATGTGTATTGTTTCTGTATTTAATATGGCTATATGGTTTTTCTTCTGTTTATAGATTTGTCAAACAGCGGGCAGGCTTAGGAGCTATGGTGGTACTCCTCTGCCTTGGCCTCCTTCTCTTCATTCATTTTGGCATGCATCTACGAGCTAGCCAATAGAGAGATCAAATTATCTTTCATCAGGCCATGACCGCCCTAAAGGCTGACAGCCCCTCATTAGTATGGCTCTTGATGCTGGACCGGTAGTCAAAGACGGGTAATGAAGGAGGTGGCTGTGTACCAACCTAAGACAGGAGCTGCAGCATGCTCTGCAGGCTCTGATGACGGGTAAGGACATATGCTGACCACTCAGCATATGTCCCGAGCCTTAGTTTAATAATAAAGAAGGGGGATATGTCGGGGTTCCCGGGACCCCCAGCCTTGAGCACGGTCAAGATGGCGCCTGGCGCTGAGCGAAAAGCGGCCAGCTATACAGTAAACAACCAGCCAATTCCAATGATTGGCTAGTTAATGATGTGATTAGAGCATGCCCCCCTCGTGTACCTATTCTATGCCTGCAGCTGTCCGCGCGTTTACCTCGTGTGCTCTCCCCTGATTGGTTGAAGTGTATATAAGCTTGGTGGGTGGGGGAGTAAGCGGCTGCTGAAGCAGAAGCTGGGAGTAAGAAGAAGCTGAGAGAAGAAGAAGCTGAGAGTAGGAGAAGAAGCGAGGAAGAAGAGTGTGAGCGAGGACGTGAGCCGAGCGGGAGAAGCGGAGCGGCCGAAGTAGGCATGAGCTGAGCGGGAGAAGCAGAGCGGCCGAAGCAGGTGTGAGCCGAGCGGCAGGAGCGGAGCGACCGGAGCAGGCGAGAGTTAAGCAGAGTGAAAGAGAGCGAGAGAAAGAAAAGAGAGAAAGGGATTAGAAAAGAGGGAAAGAAAGGAAGACTGTGCACAATAAACTTCCAAAGCTTCAGACGTTTGTCGTGTCTCTCTCTGCGGCCAGAGGGAACGCGATATACTACCTCTGAGATAAGGCAGGAGTGTGTGTGTGTGTGTGTGTGTGTGTGTGTGTGTGTGTATCTCCTGTTTTAATGGTTGAAAGAATATCCTTTTAGCACAAATTTTCTAGTGTGTTCAGTGAAGTTTTAGTAAGTTTCTAAATTCACTTCTTCGGGAAGCCAGTCCCCGCCATTACTTCAGATTGTGTATCTGATGCTGGGCTTGGTGGTACATGTCTGTTATCCCAGCAACTGAGACTGAGGCAGGAGGATCATGTGTTTAAGTCCAGCCTAGGTATGTAGCCAAACCCTGTCTCAAAAAAAAAAAAAAAAAAAAAGAATAGCTGGGGATTGTAGTTCAGTGGTACACACCCACTGAATTCAATTCCCTAATACCAAAACACACAAATTTAGTATATCTGAAACCAAAACACTCAACATGGCCTCCCTCAATTTTCAAGTCATCTTTTGTAACTTTCACTGGCCTTTGTGAAAATTACTTTCTGTCACTATCCTTAACCATTTTCCTTAGATTACTGTGATGAACTTCAAGATGATCCTACTTCTCACACCTTAATAGGATACTGGATACGTAAATAACCAAATGGTCTCAACATCCTCACCTGTGCTGCTTTTATCTCTGACTTAACAAATTGATTACTGGCTTAAAATTACAGTATATTTTCTTATGGTTATGGAGGTCAGATGTCTGATACAGGTCTTTCTGGGCTGCTAAGAGTAAGGGTGTCACAGGAGGACTCTTCCTTTCTGAAGGCTCCAGGAAAGACTGTTCCTTTGCATTGCAATTTCTAGCTCCACTTCCTCTGGCTCACAGTATTCCTCCAACTCCAACAATACAAAGGTAGAAATGGGTTCTTCTCATTCTGCTCTCTCTATGGTTCTGTCATCTTTGTTTCCCCTTCCACTTTTGAGGACTCATGCGAGGATACACTGAACTCATCAGGATAATCCACAATAGTCTTCCTATCTTACATTAAGCTGGTTAGCAACCATACTTCATCTGCATCCTTAATTTCTCTTTGCCAAAAGGTCATTCACTTTTGGGGATTAGGACATGCACCCATTGGGGAAAGGAAGGGGCATTGTTTACCTACCAGACTACCCAAACTACATTTGTCCTCTACTCTTGAGTGGAACACTGCTCTGCATGGGGAAGCAAACACAATTCATCTTAAATAAGTACACTGACTAAATTTATCCCTCCATCTCCTATTTCTCATGCAGGATACAGGTGAAGAACTAAAGATTCTGCATGCATGAGTAGTGAAGAAGATGCTTTTGTTACTGCTTGAAGAAATCTGGAATTTACTTTTGCTTATACACAATGAATGATCATACTTTAAAAATAGACTAAAGTTCTCTAACTAAAATAACAACTACACCAAAGATAATACCAAACTAACACCAAAGACTATTGTATAAGAACATGAGAGCTCTGACTCTCAATTTTACTTATGGACCAACTTGAAACACAACAAACCATCACCTTTTGATATGATGGTTGTGAAGCCATGCGAACATACTGTACACATTTAAAAAACTCTGCATTTCTGATATCTTAGAACACTGTGAGAAATTGTTCCTAAACATAAACTTCAAGCTTGACACTGCTTAGGGCTCATTCTAATTACTGAACTTACTTTTTGAATAGTGAAAATATACCAAAAGGGTTTATTTAGTGTTTTTACCAAAATCCAGTTCTGCGTGAATAAAGATTCTGTACAAGACAGTTGTCCACATATTTTTTTAGCTGTAGGCAGTCACTAGAATATAT
Source organism: Sciurus carolinensis (assembly GCF_902686445.1). NCBI lineage: Eukaryota > Metazoa > Chordata > Mammalia > Rodentia > Sciuridae > Sciurus > Sciurus carolinensis. The sequence goes on along the minus strand of NW_025920166.1, from coordinate 265,648 downwards.
GTAGCAAATTCAAAATTCTCAAAATATTAATGTATTAAGTTTCCATTTTACCTCAAAAGGAAACATCCTTTTTAAAATAAGAAATCTCCCTAGATTTAAATGCTTTTTCTTGTATCACTTAAAATAAATGAGAAGATATACTAGTCCAAACACACACGCACACACACACACACACACACACACACACACAAACACAAAGATTTAGGAGCAGGACTTGATTTTAATAATGTTCCCTATGAACAGAAGGCAACAAAAGGTTAGAAAACAAGCAGACACTGACCTTTACATATAAACTTTAAAATAACAATGAGAAAAAGGCCCAAAATCAAACATATTTAATGAGATCCGAATTCAAAACATTCACCACTCCACTGACCAAAAATCTTTCTATTGACTTACCTCAATTTTATGAATCAAATTAAATAATAAACATATTCATATTTAGTGTTTTTACAATCATGTACAATTAAGAGTAAAAAGACAGCTGGGCATGGTGGCACATGCCTGTATTTCCAGTGGCTCTGGAGGCTGAGGCAGGAGGATCAAAATTCAAAGGCACCCTCAGCAAAAGTGAGGTGCTAATAAGCAACTCAGTGATATCCTGCCTTTAAAAAAATACACAATAGGCTTGGGGATATGACTCAGTGGTTAATTGCCCCTGAGAACTTTCCCCAGCATGACCCCTTCAAAAAAAAAAAAAGTGAAAGGAATGAATGAACAGGTAACTGGTGTTCAAATTCCAAATATTAAAACCAACTAATCAAACTCTCTCTATAGGTTCTAATTCAAACACTTCTTGGTGACTCAAAGTTACTATGAAGAACAGTAGCAATGATAGCATGTCAGGAACACTTCATGGGTAGGGTTGAGTGGTAGAGCACTTGCCTGGCATAAGTGGCACCATGAGTTCAATCCCCAACACCCCCAAAAAAGAAAGGAACACCTCAGAGATCATAGACATGGTATTAATACTCCAAGGGTTAAAACTCCAAATTTTAGTCATTTCTCAAATCCTCTTTGTGTTACCAGATGATTCAAATTTCTTCCTTTATTTTATCTATACTGTATGAAGTCTTATCTGGATCAGCCTGTTCTGGACTGTGGAACCACTATTTTCCTTGTTATTTGAGATTCCTCCTCTTTTTTTTTTTTTTTAACTCCTCCACTCACTGTTTACAACACTGATAAATGAGGTATGGATGGTCCACACTGGCCTCTGCTTAAACACATATGGCTGCTATGTGAGGTACCTCACTTTCAGCTACCAAGTAAGTGATCTCATAATCTCTAAAAAAAAAAAGCATGCAAAATAATGGTGTCTTTATTACTGATTATTAAAGCAACTACTAAAAAGTATATAAAGTTTTGGGATGATTCCAGTACATCAATGCATTTAAATCTTCAAAAAATTTCATGTATACAGTATTATTTTCAGTGGTAGAAATTTACAAAAAAGGTATTATATTAACTTGTTCAAGCCTTTTTAGTTACAAGAAAGCAAAACAGGTTGAGGTTTAGGTGTATCTCAAATGAAATTGTATGTACTTAATCACTGTGGATCACTGACTACATTATCATCATTATTTTACAGAAAACACAACAGATTCATAAAAATGGAGTCATTTTGTTTCTGAGATCATGTATCCCATCATATATAAAATGGGAATAATACTTGCCTACCTCTTTAAAAACATTAAAATGTTGTAACACCTAAGATATAAGGATCTAAACATACTGCCTGGAAAATCCAGGAAGCATCACTGTTATGGTATAGATATTAAGTGTCCCCCTAAAAGCTCATGTGTGAATCATGCAAGGAAGTTTAGGGGTGAAATGGGTTATGAGAACCTTAACTTGATCAGTGTGTCATTCCCCTGATAGGGGCTAACTGGGTGGTACTGTAGGCTATTTATGGCTAGAAGTTGATCCCTGGTTGTGCCTTTGGGGTCTAAATCTTATCTGTGGTTAGGGAAATGGTCTCTCTCTGCTTCCTGGTGTAGGGCCCTGGCTGATTTCCTCCATGATATCCTTCTTCCATGATGTCCTGCCTCACATTGGGCCCAGAGAAATAGAGTTAGCCATCAATGGACTGAGAACTCTGAAGTTGGGAGCCAAAATAAACATTGTATCCTCTAAATTTGCTCTTGTCCACAAGCAAGATCACAACAGCAGAGAAAGCTGACTAAAACAACTCATTAAGAAATATCAGGAGTTCTCCTGAAGCAATAGAAGCTATGTCATTTGCATAGTATTCTAAATTAATGGTGCCTTCTGAGCTGTGTACCAGATGTGCAGATGTATGTGTATATAAATATATGATTTATGAGAGCAATATAATTGACGTTCATTTTATTAAGTGCTATACAGATAAAATAAATTCAGTGATGATGATAAGTCAAGGAAAAGCAAACTTACTGTTCATCATAAAAAAGCAAGCTTACTGTTCATCATAAACAATGAGGTTGGTCAACTATTATAAATCCATGCTTATTTCCTTCCTTCTTTTCCTTGAAAGGCAAATCAATGGCATGAAGAGCATAATACAGAAATAGATAATAGTATAGCACAGTAGTGTATAATGCAGGTATAAATTACTGTAGAATTTCCTATATCCATTTATAGTTATCTTTGGTTTGTGAAAGAAAAAACAGTTCAAATCACTCTATTTGAAAGGATAAGTCAATCCTATTAAAATATTTTAAAAGTATTTAAAGAAAATTTCTCAGGATGGGATTTATAATGCATTTTAACTCATGATGTATCCTGTAGTCTTTTTCTTGAAACTAGAATTGCAATGACTTTCTTTATGTGTTCCAAAATTTTCTCTTATATTTGAGTATGAAGATGAACAGGATTTTAAAATCTACTCTAGTTATCAAAAGACAAAGAATGAAAACATGAGAGTTCAGAGTAAAAATACTTTCAGGTGTCACAAGAATAAAATAAGAATCATTCTAAACATGGTAAACAAAAGACGATTTTATACTTAGTCTTTTGAGCTATGGCATTTCTAAATATTTTCTTCTACTAACTTAAGATCTTGCTTTTGTTTTTTCCAGTATTGGAATTGAACTCAGGGCCTTGACCATTCTAAGCAAGACTTTACAAGAGTTTTACTCCCAAGGCTTAGTATTTTAATTATGGAATACCAAGATAAAATGACACTTATCACAACAAAAGTTCTACACTATTTAAACACTGGCAGTTATAAAGATACACTTATTGATCCACCTGAGGTTTCCTTAACCAACAGGTTAAGCAAGAAGTGGTAAGTCATTTATGTGCAGAAATTTCCTGACATGTTAAATCAAGGCTTTATCACAAACATCTCCCCATTATGATCACCTAAGTTCATGATCCTTAACAGCAATATATTTTTATTGCCAAAGTAAGAACTAAGAATCCAATAAAAAACCTAGAATAGCTAAAGCAATCCTCAGTAGCAAGAGCGAAGCAGGGGGTATTGCAATACCAGATCTTCAACTCTATTACAAAGCAATAGTAACAAAAGCGGCATGGAATTGGTACCAAAATAGACACGTAGATCAATGGTACAGAATAGAGGACATGGACACAAACCCAAATAAATACAATTTTCTCATACTAGACAAAGGTTACAAAAATATGTAATGGAGAAAAGATAGCCTCTTCAACAAATGGTGCTGGGAAAACTGGAAAACCATATGCAATGGAATAAAATTAAACCCCTATCTCTCACCCTACACAAAACTCAACTCAAAGTGGATCAAGGACCTCGGAATCAGACCAGAGACCCTGCATCTTATAGAAGAAAATGCAGGTCCAAATCTTCAACTTGTTGGCTTAGGATCAGACTTCCTTAACAGGACTCCCATAGCACAAGAAATAAAAGCAAGAATCAACAACTGGGATAGATTCAAACTAAATAGCTTTCTCTCAGCAAAGGAAACTATCAGAAATGTGAAGAGAGAGCCTACAGGGTGGGAGAATATCTTTGCCAACCATACCTCAGATAGAGCGCTAATTTCCAGAATCTATAAAGAACTCAAAAAACTCTACACGAAGAATACAAATAATCCAATCAACAAATGGGCTAAGGAAATGAACAGACACTTCACAGAAGAAGATGTACAAGTAATCAACAGATATATGAAAAAATGTTCAACATCCCTAGTAATAAGGGAAATGCAAATCAAAACTACCCTAAGATTTCATCTCACCCCAATTAGATTGGCGATTATCAAGAATACAAGTAACAATAGTTGTTGGCGAGGATGTGGTGAAAAAGGAACACTCATACATTGCTGGTGGGGTTGCAAATTAGTGCAGCCACTCTGGAAAGCAGTGTGGAGATTCCTCAGAAAGCTTGGAATGGAAACACCATTTGACCCAGCTATCCCACTCCTTGGCCTATACCCAAAGGACTTACAATCAGCATACTACAGAGATACAGCCACATCAATGTTCATTGCTGCTCAATTCACCATAGCCAGATTGTGGAACCAACCTAGATGCCCTTCAGTTGATGAATGGATAAAGAAACTGTGGCATATATATACAATGGAATATTACTCCGCAATGAAGAATGATAAAATTATGGCATTTGTAGGAAAATGGATGAAACTGGAGAATATCATGCTAAGTGAGATAAGCCAATCTCAAAAAACTAAAGGTCGAATGATCTCGCTGATAAGCGGATGAGGACATATAATGGGGGGTGGGAGGGGTTAGCATTAGGTTTAGGGTTAGGTTTAGGGTTAGCGATAAGGAGAGCGGTAAGAATGAAGGAAAGAAGGACTGTATAGAAGGAAAAGAGGGGTGGGAGGGGTGGGGGGGAAGGAAAAAAAAATAAACATCATTGCCCTATGTAAACATATGATTACACAAATGGTATGCCTTGACTCTATGTACAAATAGAGAAACAACATGTATCCCATTTGTATACAATAAAAAAAACAAAAAAAAACAACAAAAAGTTACATTGTTTAAAAAAAAAAGAACTAAGAGTTCAAATTAGCATAATATTGACTGCAAAGGCAAGTAAGAGAAAAAACTAAATTCTACATGATAACCATTAACAATGATAGATGATCAAAATAAGTTTAAAACTGTATATGAATTCTTCTGGAATCTAAAAGTGATGTATAATCTTTGTTGGACCTTCCTGATATCACCAAAAGAAATAAAACATCACAGTAAATAGTTTTATTCCACCTTTCACATCTACATAAGCACAAAAGAAATTGTGAAGTCAACTTACTAGAATATTGTTGTTCATTAGGAAGCATGTCCAACTCAAGAGCATGAAAATCACATCAAATGCAAAGTGGTAATTTTATCATTTTTATATACAATGCCAAGAAATTATATGATTTTTTTGAATGAACAATTTATACTAATTACTCAGCAATCTGAAAAATAAAGAACTCATGCAGCAGTCCACAAAAAGAAAATCTGGTTGCTACAAACACAGAACTCCAATAAACTTGTGGTGGGGAATGAGGTAAAGTAAGTAAAAGACAGAGATGGGGAGACATCCAGAAGCTGAAGTCAAATACGACTTTAATGCCAAAGAAAGGGTTAATTTACCAGTGATCATTTCCATACCCATTTACCCATATATCCTAAGCATCTAATGAGACATACAGAAACAATAAAACACGGTTTCTGCTTTCCAGAATCTTATACTTCAATTGTAATTGTTAGGACACACAAAATGAAATTAAGAAAAAAAGTACCAAAGATCAAGTAGCTATAGGAAGAAACAGACTTTACTACTACATAGGCAGGAAAGGCAGGAGTGGAGCATGATTATGTATTAGGTAACTTTTCACATGGAAGACAGAGGTAAGAAAAAATTCTAAGAAATAAAAATGCACATAAAAAACAAAAAATCAAAGCAAAACTTAAAATTTACTTTCTTTTGAGGACATATGTCAACTATTATTGATCATAAGAAGAACTAAGTTTCAAAAGTGGACTGGTGTCAATTAATATAGAAAAAAACAAACACATAGTGGTCAAGAACACAGATTTTCAAGGAAGACAGGCTTAAAATTCAATTCTGAGTTCTTCTACCATTAGCAATTCTGTCACGTTCATGAAGTCTCCAACTCTTCAACTATAAAGTGGGGATCACAGAAAATACCAACATAAATTAGAATGGCCAAAGAAGAATAAAGCTCTCAGATAATGACTGACATTAACAGTCAATAATTGTTTAAGGATTTTTGTTCTGTCATCAGGCAGAGACTATGATGATCAAGTATGCATGTAGAACTCTTTAATAGCAGTATGCACAATAAATAGAATGACAAAACCCTAGAGATTAGGAATCACTGATTTGCACATGATTGATAGAAGAATGGAAAAAAACAAGAAGAATCAGGAAGCACAAAACAATAAGATGGCAACGACATATTTTTTAGAAGAGAGTGAAAAATCCTAGGTAAAATTTTGAGTAGCAACAAACCCCACCATCAAATGTAAAAATAATGTACCAATAAAAATATGGAATAAAAAGATGACCTTTTGATTTGAAGTCTGGAAGACTAAGAAAATATCCAGTTCATTAATATAATTGAGGAAATTAGAGGAAAAAGAATAAATTAGTGAAGCTACTGATTCAAAATAATGAAATAATAGCCATCCAGTGTTTGTCAAAAAGAATAATAAAAAAGAAAAATCTGATGATTAGGAAAGAAAATGAGACTGGTCATGCAGAACAGGGAGCCTTAGCAAGTGAAAAGAGAGGGATAGTAGAAACCCTGGGGCTCAAGTCTAAAAAGAAATATGACGACCAAACCCTAGGTAACAGGTAAAATTTGGAAGGGAAAGAGAACAAGAACAAAGGCCCAGGAGTATGATTTGGAGGTGCTGGCTTCTAGAATGCAAGGAGAAGATAGGACTCCACAGCACAGCACATTCCACAGCCCTTCAATACTCATTATCACTTCAGATTACAAAATGAACTGACATATGGTAATACGATTATTGCAGGAAGCTTGCAAGAGTTTGCAATTTACAGAAGCATTACTTATTCCAACTCAATCCCCAGCAGACAGAGCTAATACATGACAGGTAATAATAATTACCTATTTTTTCAGTAGAAGCTCAAGGAAGTGTAACTCAGGAAAGTTCTCCTGTTTCTTGACATCCATTGGCACATCTGATTCTACTGATTACTCCTCTAGGTAGACACCACTTTCTCATTCTCTGACACCCAATTCTCAGACCCTCCCACTTCTACCATGATGCTTTCTCTTATTTTTTTAAATCTTAACAAAAACAGAATTATCAGGGAACAGATTATTTATGCCATTTCATGATAGCTACTTAATACAAATCAATTTTTAACTAGGAGTCTAGTACTGTTCCTTAGGGACTTAATAAATTTTGTGTTCATTTCTCTAACAAAGAAAACATTTCAGTAGATTTTAAACTCTAGAGAGCAACCCTGATACTTGTTCTTAATTATTCATAGGACCAAAATTAGTTGATTTGATTCTGACAGCACATAAATTTCTGCCCCCAAAAAGATACTGAGGTTAAACTGGAAAATAAACATTCAATACCTTTCCATCAGCAATAAGACAGCTCTAAATTTTTGAAAATACACAAAAGAGCAATATTTCCCTTGGCTTATCCCCCTACATAGCTAAAAGTCAGCAGTTTTAAAATACTGTATAGAGATTTTGCTCTGCCTGAAAAAACTATAAAACCCACTAAAAGCCAACATAAACTAAGAGATAATCAGTAGCAGATATGCTACTTAGGTATGACTAATTGTCATTGTGAACTGCCAATAAAAGCTTAAATCTTTTACTCTGTGGGTTTATTCTCAAATATATATTGACCATACTTTATTAACTTCAGTATTTACCTATTTTTTTACACTACGTGATTGTCACATCTGCTAAAACCCTAAAACAAATTAAAATATTATATCATGACACACATCTTATTGATGCATTTTAAGAGATTGTTAACAGAATGAAAATTCAATAAGGAATTTCAATCTTTCTATACTTTTTACAGCCTTCTTTGTGTTCTTTTGAACATATTAGTTTATTATAAGTTCAACTGGATCCATTAGAATAATGCTTAATGAGATTATACAAGTTCCTGAAAATTAAAGTTGTGAAAGCTACAATTGCAAATTTATCAAAGCATATAACAGTGAATAAAGCAACACAATCACTCACCTTTTTGGTTAACAGTATAAAAACAAGTCTAATATTTTAATAATACATTACCAGAAATTTCATAAAAAAGATGCTATTTTAGTTTCCGGCTATTTATCCTTTAGACAATTTTTAGTACACATTATTATTTGCATCACTATTGTGCTATTTTAAAGAAAGAAAATTAATGTGAACAGTTTTGTATGGCAATTTGTATAAATTTTCATATCTGCAAAAAGGAAGAGAAAAATTCCAAGTTCTTGAATTAGGCACACATGGGTATATGCAGACATCATAAATTAAAAAGTAATGGGGCCGGGACTATGGCTCAGTGGTGGAGTGTTTGCCTGGCATGTGTGAGGCACTGGGTTCCATCCTCAGCACTGCATATAAATAAATAAAATAAATTTCCATCAATAACTAAACAAATATTTTTAAAAAGGCAGCTTCTCGGTGAATGAATAAAAAGCAATGGGATCTTGAAAAATTTAATCTCTCCAAGTCCGTTTATTAATCTACAGAATAGGAAAAATGCTACTTCTTTTGGTGTTATGGGAAAGCTACTATTATCAAGAACAAGAAATAAAATGCTATGGATATTTTGGAATCTTTCCAATCACAGTTCCCACATAAAATGCTACACAATTTAGACTAAGATTTTAGACTATACATGCTTAGATGCATACTGTTTATGATTTTCTCAGTTCTGTTTCCCTTCAAATTTCAGGAAACTAGCACCAAAATTAACACAACAGTACATCTTTAAAAAGCACAATGTAGTGATTAAACCAACAAAGCCTCTAGCTCTCTGCACACAAAACACAGAATGCAACAGGGATTTGGTTCCTGTCTTAATAGTAAGCAGTATAGTAACAACCTTCCACTTCTGGGTTAATTCTCTATAACTTACTTTTCAAAATATTTAAACCAGGTTCTTTTCCCATGTCACTCCATAATATAAAGATCTGGGCCACTGGTTTTCTGCTTTACCTTTCTTTCACAAATCAGCCATGTTACATTCAAGGAATTAAATGTTTTTATCTGACCACATGATAAATTTATTTAGAAAAAATGTACTAAAAAAAGTAAGCTCTTTGGTAAACTTCTTTATGAAGTCATGCAGCCACCTGTAAACTGAACATTAAGCTTTGTTTAAACAGATTTCTTGACCTGTTTTATATAAAATTATCACATCTGATCTTGGACATTCTGAAATTTCACCATGTTGTGTTTCAAAATATTGGTCTTTTAAAAGCAAATGATGATTGAAAATTTATAAACCAAACTCAGCATTAAAAAAAAAATAACATCACAGTTGTGCAGCTTTTAAGAATGAGGTATGTTAATAAAATTGAGGGATATTTGTGGTGTATTGTTGGCCAATAGAAGAATATACTATATGTGGAAAAAATACTATATATGGAAAAAAAAGCCCTGAATGACTTAAACACTTGAAGTCTGGTTATCCAGTAATAAAGAAAATATCAGGGGGCAGGGGAGAGGGCAGGTGATTCCTTTTTTGGCAGCTTCACGTTTTCATAAAGAGCAAATAGTTCTTTGAAACAAAAAACTATTCTTAAAAATGTATTCCTCCCTACCCCAAATTATTCTAATTTGTTCATAACATAGTTATGATGTCACAAAAATAAAGACAGGAGATATGGAATTAAGCAATAACTGAAAGGAAAATCCTGAGTTCTATTCCTGGGTCCTCCCTAAGCTGGTGTTTAAAGCGTCCCAAGCAATAGCACAGGCATAGCACTGACCAAAAGGAGTACACTCACTCACACAGTCAGAAAAAGGAAGAAAACGACAACCCTGCTCTGAATGTTCTGAGTCCCTCCCCACCCCAGGCATCCAGAGCTCTAGGTCGTTTGGATTCTTTTCCTTTAAAACCAATAGAGTAAGGCTGGGTGGTGGCTCAGGGGTGGAGCACTTGCCTAGCATGTGCGAGGCCATAGGTTGAATTCTCAGAACTGCATATAAATTAGTTAATAAAGCAAAGGTGCATCAACAGCTAAAAACATATTAAAAACAAAACAAAACCCAAATGAGAGTCACTGAAGGATCTGAAAAGTCTGGGGCGCAGTAGTCTGCCATGCCAGCATCAGTCTGTCTGGTCCCTACCCAAGAACCCAGCCGAAGGACAGGCCAAGCATGCGCTGCAGCCTGACCTTTGCCAGGTCCCTGGAATCCCTGTCCCTAACCCAGACCCAGGTGCAGGACAGGCTGAGCACCTGGAGTGCCTGGCATCCCATCCAGCTATGCCCAACCCCTTAGGCCACCCTGCCTAGGATCCCGGACCTCCAGGCTCAGACCCCTGGGGTCAGTCTCCAAAAGCACTCCTGCTGCCCCAGGACACACCAACCAAGATCCTGCAAAGTGTGGAGGCCTTACCCCAGGGCGGCCTGACTCAAGGGAGGCGGCCTTACCCAAGGGAGGCAGTATTACCAAGGGCAGATTTATCTGATGCCAGCGACCTGAACCAAGGGTGGCGGCAGCCTTCCCAGAGGGCAGCGGCGTTATCCCCACAGCCTTACTCAAGAGCAAGGCAGCGACCTGACAGGAAGGCTGAGGGCAGTCCGGCACGTGGTCCAGGCACTGGGTCTCCTCCAGATGTGAACCAGTTGGAACCAACTCCGCCACAGACACAACAACAATGCCCCCAAAGCGCCGGCGCCCTCAGAGTAACCAGGTGGTTGTATGGTTCCTGCCCCAGCACCGCCTGAAAGCTGGGCATGCGAAGTAAGTCGCAGTGGATAGGGCATGCCCCCCCGTGGCTCCACCCACCATGAACTCGCTCTGTCCGGAACCCCAAACCACTGGAGTTCTGCTCTAGGTGCTTACAAGGAGGAGATCCCCCCGGGAGAGCAAATCCCTTCCTCCCACTCTCCTTCCCCTGTGGGGATGCCTGCAAGCACGCTGGCAGGGCAAGTTCCAGGATGAATTGCTGTGGAGGTCCCAGGGTTGCAGGCGCCTCAACATCCCTGCGGCACCCCAGGGACCCAGCCTCCTGGTGCTGCCCATTCTCACCCTGTTTTCTGGGTCAGGAAAGATGCTTCGCAGGGGGACTTACAAGAGGCTTTTTTGGAGGGTCCTCGCTGAAGGATCTGAAGTGTTCAGGGCTTTCCCACCATGGGGTCATTTTAAAGTGTCCCTTTAGGGGACAATTGCACTGTCCAACAGGTTGGGCTCCCATCCCCCCAGTGCAGTAACAAGCAGCCATTGGCCCTAAACCCTCTCCAAATGTGCACTCCTACAAGCTGCCCTGCCCACTCCTGCACCATGCCCAGTCAACTGGGGTCCTTTCAGGAGACCCCTCCACACCGCCTGCACCACCTGTCCAGTGGAGGTCCACCTTGGAGCCCCCACCTCTATCACCCCCAGCAGTGTGCGCTGGGTCCTTTTGGCCTCAGCAGGTGCAGCTGCTGTTTGGGCAGGGCCAGAGTGAGAGCTCTGAATTTTGCAGATCTATTTTTAAAGTGAGGTGTGCAGGAAGCAGAAATTCTCCCCAAGAGCAGGGGGCACTTCAAGCTGAACCATGCTGAGTCCTGCCAAAAGGAAGTAGATCCACATGGTGAACTATGTGGAGGATTACCTGGCCTCCATCGAGTCTCTGCCTTTAGACCTGCTGAGAAACATCTCGCTGATACAGGAGATAGATGGGAATTGCCAATAAATTCTGAAAGAATTGAATGAACATTATGAGAAGTTGAAAAGAGAGACAGATGTGCCCAAAAGAGCTGAGTGCTGTGCTGCATCCAGAGAGCACTGATTCAGAGCCAGAAACTGGGCGATGAGAAAACTCAGATCCTGAGTCAGATGGTAGTGCTGGCAGAAAGATGAACCAGACAAATGGACAGTCACATGGAACTCTTTGAAGCACCTAAAAATATCAAGGACACCACTGGCAACAGCTGCATAGCTGGCCATAAGAAGGCAAAGAATGAGACAGTTGCACAGGCAGAAAAGCCAAATTACAAGCTTGCCCTGCAACTGCACAACAATGTGAATCAAGTGACAAATGTATCTAATAATAATCATGACCATGATAACATCACCTCAGGAACATCCTAGGAGAAGATAGCAAAGACCTCAAAGAAGAAAAAAAGCAAAGACCTTGAAGAAGAGAAAGCACTTCACAGACTCCATGGTGAAAACAGAGAAGGAAGCAAGCCCTGCAAACCTCCCCAGTGACTCAATGAGCCCACATAGTATCTGTGAATCAGGTGACCTATGGAGGAATGATATGTTGGGATAATGACAAGTTTCCTGTTGGATGGTTCCACTTGGGACTCAGTCTTAAACCAAAAGAAAAGCGGTGCTGTACCAAGTGTTGGGCCAGAAATGAGAAAAAGATAGGCAAAGCATTACAGAAGTTAAAAAAAGAAAGCTTATAAGAGGTTGTTTGTGGACTTTCATTAGTAGAACAGAATCAGCCGGTGTATGTATTGCATTCTCGCTTATGTCGAGGTGTATGAATTGTCAAATGTATATTTTCAAGGAATGTTAGAAAAGGTGCAGTTCCTTTCTTGAGGAGGGCAGTGATTCTCTTGACCTTTTGTTTTCACTGGTACATGTGTAAGAAGACAGTGAACTGTAGATCAACATTTTAGGAACTAGAAATTGCAGGTTTGAATTAAACACTTTAAAAAAATAGTGCCCACATACCTTCCCAAAGTCCTACCCCCATGTCCATGGTAAGCGCTTTCTGAGCCTGCTCCCCTCCCCATGTGCCATTAGCCTCTCACCTTGCATTCCTGAATATGAACCTTCAGATCCCTGTGACCTTGACCTGACTGGAGGATAGAGCTGAGGACATAATGACTTGAACAGCCAATGAATCACACTCAACAAACTGAAGATGATGTGCACTCTTAGTATGCTTAAGCATCCTGCAATTCATTACCTGAAGGAAAAACTATTGAGGAAGAGAGAGAGAATGGCAAGTTGAAAAGACAGCTAGGAAAGCACTGCCACTAATGATCCTCAATAGTAAATTCCTTACACCTGCTTTTAAGACTCATAGAAAACAATGCATTTTTTTCCAGTGGACTATAACATATATAAAAGGTATCATGTTTCTTCTAACTACCCAATGTTACATAGTTCTGCATTTCTGTGTACTAGTCTTTCTGTGTGTATTCCCCTCAAAACCACTAGTCATTTACAGCATGATTGCATCCAACTGCCTGATTGTACTGATTTTCAGTTCTATTAAGTGCGATTGAAGACTAATCTTACACATTTCATAATGTACATTAGAATTAGAACACGCTCAATGCCCAGATTACAGGCTTCCATGGAAAATGATCATGTACACAGTGTTTAGAAAGGACACACCAGCAAGGTCAAAGCTTCAAATCATAAAATAACTTAAGAACCAAGTTGCTGGTAAGGTGGCCAAACATTCAGCTCAACATCATTTTGAATCTAAGGTATGAGTTCATACCCAGTGTTCTGAACTATGCAAATCTCTACTCATTGGCCTTCTGTAGTGTAGTTATGGGCCACAGATTCATGTAGTCCCATTTTTGGCTCTCTTGTCTTTGGTTAGAGTGCTCATAAGTGATGGACTTGCAGAACAGTTTTACAGGATTAGTTTTCTGAAATTTCAAGAAGAAATTTTAGCACATGAAAATATCTTACCATAAGCAAACTAAGTACAAATACTAATCTTAGCTAGGAAGAGGGCTAAAGACATTGAACATATGTTTTGACTTGCCTTTCTCCATATATTTTCTTTTTCCCTTCTGCTATGTCAATTTCTCACAACGAGATTTCTACTGAATTAGCGTTAAATACAGTTTTTTCCTCTTTTATTGTGCTGGGGATTGAATCCAGGGCCTTTTACATGGGAGGCATGCACTCTACCAACTGAGCTATATCTGCAGCCACTACTTCTTTTTTAATAGGGCTACTAATATGTACTTTGTTAATAAAATTCACCATTGTTATGAGAAGAGTTGGACTGCAAATAATCAAGTTAGCAGCTCTTTATCTTCCTTTGGTACATGTACCTCAGGGGGCCACCCACCTTCACCCTCAAACCATTTCTGATTGTGTCTCCATTTAACACTTTTAGTATATCATTAAATCCTTGTGTATGTGTACTGCTACAGTTTGTAACCCATAAAGTGCAGGTGCATCCCAAATGTGTCCACTCTTCCTCCCTAATGCCTGGTATAGGGTTTGCTACAATATTAACATTTTACACACATTGTTTGCCACAATATTAATACCCATTGTTGAATGGTAATTTTAATTATTTCATCTTCTAGAGTTTGAGATCTAGTTACACTTTGATGTAGATGGCCAGTGGATAATGTATTTCCAGAGTTCTTCATCCATTGTTGGAGCAAGTCTGGTCCTAGCCATAGTGCTAACACTGACTTTAATTCTTCATACTGGGTGACTTCAATTTTATTATTAAGCAGAAAATACTCCAAGTGTGGTATAGCGGTTTGGCACACCGTTGAGACTATAGTGTAAGCAGAAGCCTTGTTATACCAGAAAGACTGTGTTATTTAAATGCATAAGGCATTCAGATAATGTTTAATAAACTTATCATGTTCAACATGCAAACTGCTGTCATCATCCTTGGAGTTCATGCCTTATGCAGGTATGACATTATCATTGCCATGTTTTCTTTGCCATAAAACACCTAGTACCTTCCTGATACCTTTGTTTCTGTTGTTATTATTATTATCTATCTTTTTCTTTTTTTTTCTTTGCAGTGCTGGGGATTGAACCCATGGTCTTGTGCTTACAAAGCAAGCACTCTACAAACTAAGCTATATCCCCAGTTTTTTATTTTCTGTTTTTAATATGTAATAATTTCCTATCACCTGTGCTATGTAATAGGTTTCGATCATGGTTTCCTGAGATAAAGGCAAAAGGATCCCCTGAGGTGAAAGTGTCAGAGCCTGTATCTTCTGGTGTTTGGATGCTGTTGGGAGAACAGGTGGAGGAGAACAGCTTGGAGCTTCACAAATTCTTCAGCCACATGATGTGTTCCTTGTGTTTCCTGATCTTAGAACACACAGGGCATTTGAAGTGAGGGGATTAGGACTAGAAGGAGACTGAACCTGCTCTTACTGGCTTCTGATCCTAATCCATGGCCATTATCAGCTTTCTGCTTAAGCAGCCTAGATTGACTTCTCTCATATCCATGTGACACTATGACATCACAGTGAGCAGGAAGGAAGTGACTGAACCACAAGCTTCTCAATTCTCAGACTGAGAAGGAGGAAGTCACTGGAGTTGACATCTCTATGTCTCACTGCATGTCACATTCTCTGTGCCTCATGAGGTTGCCTGGACCTGTACTGCCCACTTCCTGTATCACCTGAAGCTACATACTGACACCTGCTCAAGTATTCTATCAGCTCCCACAAGTGGAAATGTCATCAGGAGAAACATTCCAGAAGCTCTTATAGAATTTATACATTTCCAATCCCTTTCTTAAAATATGTAGACAGATTTGTATAAGCCATTAATCACCAGGATGAATGAACCTAGGCCCAAAACACACCATTTCTTCAAAATTACTCCACTGTCCTAACGATATCTAGTGAGCATGTGTTCATCATTTCACCAAGTTTAATGGAATAGTGACCAGGGCAATCCTTTGGGTCAAGAACTGTTGATCAGACAATCTCAAAACTGAGTGTATACAAACAGAAGATTTCAAGGGGCTCAGGAGACACAATATAGAGGGTGGGGATGAATCCTTGTTTCTGAAGAGCTAATATTCCCTTTGTGAGAGAACCAGAACCACACAGGGTTAGTGCTTCTGAGTCTTCACCATGCCCAGCAGGACAGGGAATCAACTTCACAGGGATGAGTACCAAAGTAGCTTGATTTCTGTTAGTTTCTCCTCTTTTGTAAAATCTTTAATTTTATTTGTTTCAATTAGTTGTACATGACAATCTGCTTCTTTTAATGCAGCTGACCCTGCATATGTGATGACATCATGGTCAAGTTCACTCAGGTTTGTTATTTTCTGATAAGTGAGTTTCTTGGTCCAATGGTGTATTATATAAGAATTTTCTAGCACATATTAAAGCTGTCTGAAAATCTCCACATATTCCTGGAAGACACAAAAATGAAAGCAAAGGTGCACACACAAGAATCCCTCACAGCCTTCCCTCAGGGTCACTGTGGTCACGTGAATGTCAGTTCCATGGTGTACATACAATATTAGGGATCAAGAGTGGTCTGCCTTCTTTGTGAGTTGAATGGTCACAAGTGCCAAACATCACATGAACTAGGTGGGATGAAGTTAATACTTTTGAAATTCAAGCAGAATTTCAGAACATTGATTCATTAGCCTAAATGGAATAGTAGAAAATGACTATCTACAGTCTAAATGTTTGTTCATGCTAATTATTGATAGTCCCTGCTCCATAAGGACATTTAAATGGGAAATTCATTTGGAAAGTACTTATTTTAAATTCTTTCTCATTATTCAATGTCTGTGTATAGCCCCTCCAAAAGGGTATTGTCCCTTAACTTCCTACTGTGATTTTTGCAAGACCTGATAATCTGACAAAACCATGTGCATCTCAGTTCAAAAATTCTGAAGCCTCAAAAGGAGAGAGACCATAACATATTCCCAGTCCAATGTCTACAGGTCAATATCTGCAGAAAGGGCAGCAGGTGCACATCCAGGTTAGAAGGTCAAAAGACTTGGGGTTGATGTCCATGCATGGTAAGAGGAGAAAGACATTCTCTTAGGGAGGAAGAGCATGTGGGAACACAAAAGATAATTGTCCTCTGTTTCTCCTACAGTCCACCTAGTCCAGCCACCTACACTCAAAGAGGGATTTTCTCACTCAGTCCCCTGAACATCACACCAACTTTCCTGAACATGTTTTACTAACATTCTACCACTCTAAGTTTTTCTCCATCCTTCCAAGCTGAAACCACACAGTGTCCATAACACCATCATGACAGAATGACACACAGGCAACACGCTCTTTCCTGAATTAGACCAGGAACAGTCTTGTCCTCTCTCTGCTGCTCGGACCGAGGAGGAGCAATGGGACCCCTGGGTGAAGGACCTTCTCTCTTTTTTGTAGAAAACACTCCGAGTGTCCTCAGAGCCTGGCTGCCCCTGACAAGTGCTCTCAGCTGGTGGAAGCAGTAGGAGGAGTAGCTGGAGCAGTTCAGTCTCACACTTCTGCTTTCTTGGGAGGTTTGTGTCATGGATGGTTATCCCAATTTTGTTGACAGTAATAAGTGGTAACATTTTAAGCATCCGGGCTTCTTATGGTGAGGTTGAAGTTGGTCTTCACTGCCACTGTACCTCAATGGGACCCCAGATTACAAACTATTTGCAGCCTAAATAAGAAGCTTAGGAGATTGCCCTGGTTTCTGCTGATACTGCTGTAAATAAATAATACTCTGAGTGGTCCTGTAGGTTATGGTGACTCTGTCTCCTTGAGATGAAAAGAGGGATAAAGGGGACTGGGTCATCTGGATTACACATCTCACACCTAACATCAGAAACAACAATTACATGAACTACCTTCCCAGAACCTTGGGAATCAACTTCTGCCTCAATCCCCACTGCACTATTGTCAAAATGGCCATACTATGAAAAATGCTATACAAATTCAATGCAATTCCAATTAAAATCCCAATTATGGACCTCAAAGAAACAGAGAAAGCAATAAGAAAATCCATTTGGAAGAATAAGAGACCTAGAATAACTAAAGCAATCATTAGCAGGAAGAGTGAAGCAGGGGAGTCTCACAATGTCAAAACTTCAACTATACTACCGAGCAATATTAATGAAAACAGCATGGTATTGGCACCAAAACATACAGGTAGATCAATGGTACAGAATAGAGGACACAGAGACATACTCACATAAATACAGTTTTCTCACACTAGACAAAGGTGCTAAAAATATACAATACAGAAATGATAGTCTCTTCAACAAATGTGGTGGAAAAACTGGATAACCACAAGCACAAAATGAAACTAAACTCCTATCTCTAACCCTACACAAAGCTCAAATCAAGATGGATCAAGAACCTAGGAATCAGACCAGAGACCCTGCACCTTTTAGAAGAAAAAGTAGGTCCAAATCTTCATCATGTTAGCGTAGGACCAGACTTTCTTAATATGACTCCCAAAACACAAGAAATAAAAGCAGGAATCAATAATTGGGATAAATTCAAACTAAAAAGTTTTTGCTCAGCAAAGGAAACAATCAGCAATGTGAACACAGTGCCTACAGAGTTGGAGAAAATTTTTGTCACATGTGCATCAGATACAGCACTAATCTCCAGAATCTGTAAATAACACACAAAAAAAATTTAAACTAAGAATTCAAATAACCCAATCAATAAATGGGCTAAAGAAATGAGCAGAAATTTCACAGAAGATCTACAAGCAACCAACTGATATTTGAAAAAAATGTTCAACATCTCTATTTAAAAGAAATGCAAATCAAAACTATGCTAAAATTCTATCTCACCCCAATTAGAATGGTGATTATCAAGAATACAAGCAACAATAGGTGTTGGCGAGGATGTGGGGAGAAAGGTACACTCAAACATTGCTAGTGGGGCTGCAAATTAGTGTAACCACTCTGACAGCAGTGTGGAGATTTCTTAGAAAAATTGGAATGGAATGACTATTTGTCCCAGCTATCCAACTCCTTGACCTAGACCCAAAAAACTTAAAATCAGCATACTACAGTGATGCAGCCACAACAATGTTCATAGTTGCTCAATTCACAATAGCTAGATTGTGGAAACAAACTAGATGCCTTTCAATTGATGAATGGATAAAGAAACTGTGGTATATATACACAATGAAATATTACTCAGTCATAAAGAATAAAATTATGGCATTTGCAGGTAACAGAATGGAGTTGGAGAATATCATGGTAACTGAGATAAGCCAATCCCAAAATATCAAAGGACAAATAATTTATCTGATAAAAGGTTGATGATACCTAAGGGGGGGGCGGGAAGGAGGCAAAAATGGAGGAAGAATGGATATTATGGAGGAAAAATAGAAGTGCGGGAAGAAAAAAAACAGAATTATAAAAATATAATTACTCTACATCCTTGTATGATTACACAAATGGTGCGAACCTACTTCATGTACAACCAGAGAAACAACAGCTGTACCCCATTTGTTTACAATGAATCTAAATAAATAAAGTATAAGCACACATACACACATACACACACAACACAACCAAAAAAAAAGTAAATTCCAACACAACTAGATTCTAGGGTATGTCACTAATCACTTTTGACTGAACAAATTTCTGGAGTTTTCCCTCCTTACCTAGGAGGGAGAGAAGCAGGATCCCCAGAAGCTGAGTGGAGACCCTCATGTCCATGCACTGTCCTGACAGAGAGATTTCTTCACAGGATGGAACTGGACTACTAAGAAATTTTTAGGGCATGGGCCATGCTTTGGCCACATGCAAATAAGCAGAACTGGGTTACATGGCACAGCTTAGGGGCTTGCTCCTCTTTAATGCAGCAAAGACAAAGTGTCCCCACTGAGTCAGATAAGATCAGGGTAACACAGCATTGCCAGAGCTGAATGTGTTTGCCTGGAATACACAGGACATAACCAGTGTACTCTCCTGTGAGGAGTGATATACTTCTCTCTTCCTAATCCAGGAAAGACTTCTTGTGTTTCCAAATGAAAATTGTTAATTTTTGAACCTAGGAACAGAGAGGAATTAATGGAGAAAGGAACATCTCATGCTTAGAATGTAAAAAGAATGAAGGTATGTGGGAGGTAGAATCTGAGAACTCTCTGACTAGCTCATGATTCTTTAGACATTAGCTTTGCTGGACCATAAGGCCAGGGGATGATGGAACCATTATAATTCTGCCTTCATGCCTCCATCTCTCCACAGCACTCATCCTGGCACAGGATGATTCCTCTCTTCCCTAGAAGAGCATGCCTAAGGCTAGCTATGCTCTTTTCTAGTTGTCTTTTTGGAAGAAGTTAGAATAATTTCAGAAGCACGTTTTTTTTTTTTTTCTCATTATTGCAGTAAAGCTTGAAGCTCTGCTAACCCTGGGCTCCTGTGCTCTGAACAGTTACCTACTCCTTTCTGAAGGCTTGGGGCAGAGGGTGGACAGCATGGCAATCGCAACCCATCTCCCCTCCCACTCCCTTCCCTCCACTGTGGACACCTCCAGAGTATGTTCGCAATTCCTGAATGGGCTTTCTGTGTGTTCTGAACCTTCTTTTGAATTCACAAGAACAACCCATCCTCTGCTCACCTTGGGCATCCTCAGATCAGGTATTATTTTTATCCCCCCAGCCTGGTCCAGAGCGGACCTGTATTCTGACTCCACTCCAAGAATCCCTGAGGGAGGGCTCTCCTTGTCAAGTTTTGGTTATTTCAGAAGTGAAAGTACATCAGAAAATGTGTCTGAGTTTGCATTTGGGGAGACACAGATCATGTGCAGAGACCTAGGAGCCCTGTGGTCCCAAATGCAGGGCAGAGCTCTGAAGCCTTAGTGGCCACCACAGGAGAGGATCACTGCTCCTGTCCCAGAGCTTCCATACCAGATTCCTGGGTTTATTTATTGTCTGGTGTGTTTGTTCTCTAGTGTCAGATCTGTGGTGCATCAACATGCAGGTTTTGTAGTCTGGAGTCCCATAGTCTTGACCATGGATTTGTTCTCACACATTCATGAAGCTCTTCCTTTTAAATCATCACTAGAAGAGATTCTGTAAGAAACTCAAGTGATCCTTTTCCTAAGAAATTGTACAACTACTTAAGGATAAAGGATTAACAATTCATCAGAAATTCAAAACACATACTTGTCTCAGGGCAGTTGACATCTAGGCTGTGTGACCCTTGTGAGTTGCCAACGATGTAGTTTTGGTAAACAAAGAATGGGCCTAGTGTCTCTGAAGGGCAAAGGAATAGGGTAGGGGCAGTCTAGGCCTCCTCATCTAGAGCTTCCAACCCTGCTCCATGCTTTCCACTTCAAGCCTTCCAAAAGCCCCTGTGAGACCCTCAGCTTCCAAGGGCTATCAGGTCCAGGGCCAACATTCAGCCATTGGGAGGGGTCAGTCAAAGCCCACAGAGTGCTTCAGGAGAGGACCCAGAGGTGTTGTAGCTCCAGTTATCCCTGGATCCTGTGCCTCTTTTCAAAGTCTCTTCAGGGTGCTAAGGAAGGGAGAGTCCTCCCCTGGGCTCCTGAGCAACCTTCCTCAGACCTGCAACTTCCCTTTAGAAATCACAGGTCTCCAAGTTCATGTGTGATTATTGTGTTACCTGCCCATGAGAGAATTTTTTATTTTTTTTAAATTGAAAGCAAGTTTCCTAGATTATTTTTAAAATCAAAAACAGACAAACCAAGAGGTAGGCCAGGAGGATGGCAACTAAATGACACCACAGGTGAGACTGTGCCAGGAACTTGGTCCCTGACTCAGTTCTTGTGGCAGCAGATGTTCAGCACATTGTATCTGTGACTCATCCTGGCCACTAACACAGGGACTGAAGACAAGGAAAGAGGAAGAGAAAGTGAAGGTGTCCAAGCCTCACCAGCACAAGAACCTTCTCCAGACAACAGGAGGTCAAGTTTATGAAGAAAACAGTTTGTTGCTCTGTCCTGATGTTCTTCAAGACCTCCACCTCCCAACTTCCACAAGAGGAGCAGAGACCTATATATTATAGATTATTACACAATTCAGCACAATGAAATATTTTGATGTATGATTGTCTATGTTCTTGAAAGATCCAAGTTAATAGAACTTTAGGATATATGTTAAGGTGTTCTATTCTCAGTGAGAAGTTTTACTGCTGGGATCAGGACCTGTTAACTAGCAGGTTCTATGGTCACTAGAAATCCATGCCCCTTAACTACCTAAGACATACATTCATGTGATCTTTGTCATAATATTAAAGATGAAGCACATCTTGAAGAAAGCTCCTGCAGTCTGCAGAAAGTTATCCCCAAGTAGGTTTTGGGTGATGCTGTGGTTGGAGGACTAGTGGAAGCCCTGATCATACACTTACTGTTCCTTCTCCTGCACCACACTATAGGTCCTGATGTGAAGATTCCTTCCTCAGTCAACCCTATGCTCTCTAGGGCCTGGATACTGATACTCCTCAGAGTGCCATGGGCAGAAAAGACAAACATTACTCACAGCACAGGCATGATCCAGTAGGAAAGCACCCCAGCCCACTAGGAGACAGTGATCTAAAACTCCAACTTCCCACAGGTGCCTGGTAATACTTGGTTCTGCTGCTGAGTAATCAAATATGCAGAAATGGCAATAATTCAAACAGCACCAGTAGAGGTGGTGTTGGTGAGACCTGACTTTTGTCATTATCCCCATCCCTGCCTCCAACACTGATAAACTACTATGCAAATATAGAGAAATACAAAGACCAGGCAATCTGCACAGAGATGAAAAAGTCTTCTAACATGCATGTTCACTTAGCTCTTCTTATGATTTAAATGTGAGGTATTCCCTAAAAGCAAATGTATGAGACAATGTAAGAAGGTTAAGAGAAGAAATGTTTGAGTTTTTGAGAGTCTTAACCTAATCAGTGAATTAATTCCTAATTAATTGAACTGGTAGGGTTTGGCTGGAGGAGTTTAGAATTGGGGCATAACTTTGGGTATATATTTTATATCTAGAGAGTGAAGAATCTCTCTGCTTCCTCCTGATGCAAATGCTTCATCATTACTGCAAAAATGTACCAAGCAGATTCACTTTGAGGATCTGACCATTTGTTTAGAAAAAATGCTTCTGTAAATTGTTTGCAAACTTTTTTAAAGACAATGTAGCACTGACAGGGGATAGAAGATGTCTCTGGAGAAGGGTCCCAGGGGTTTACAGTGGAGAAGGTGAACTTGCCTCAGGAGGAGCAGGGATATTTACATACATGATAGAAAAGAATTTCAACCTGAACCAGACAAAGGCATAGATGGAGGTTTATTGATGAAGGAGAGGCACAGTCAAGAGAGAATCAGGGCTGTCTTGAGAGTGAGCAAACCTGCAATGACTGGGGAACCAGTATTTACACCAGGGTTGTATCAGGAGCCAGCTTAGAGATGAAGCCAGGGTGGAGGTACACCTTTCACCCTGTTTTTTCCTGTATTTGCCTGACATTTCCCTGATTTCATAAGGGCATGGTCAGAGCACGTGCCTTGAGATTTACAACTGTTCTCTATATCTCAATGGTTTGTGGGCACTTCCCTTCAGATTCAGTATTTCTCTGATTCAAGGTTTCCTACCATGTACACACACTATAAAACCCTAACCCTCAAGGAAAATTAAGAAAGTTTCAGATTTTCAAGATGGCGGACAAGAGGGTGACTGCATCTCACGTAGCTCCAGATCTCAGGATTCAAGAAGGGGAGGTATTGAGAGACTCAGACCAACTCAGAGATGCTGCATGAGTTTCTCCCACTGGGTGAATCTCAGCCCCATCAGCAGTCTGGGACAGTAGGCAGCTTCTCAGAGCAGGGCAAAGAATCAAGAGGCTTTCCCGAGCAGCCTGGCTCCATCCAGCAGCAGGCCTGGTCCACAGCCAGCTTCTTGGAAAACGCCCGCCCAGTGAGAGGCTTTCCAAGCACACCCAGCCCCCAGCAGTGGCCCCGGTCCAGTCCACATGCAGCTTCTCAGACTAGGGCAGGACAACGAGAGGTTTTTGCTAGCAGCCCGGCTCCATCTGGCGACAGGTGAGGTACACAGCCATTTCTCGGAGAAGGCCCACCCAGTGAGAGGCTTCCCCACCACGACAGCTCCCAGCCCTGCACCCAGCAGGGAGTCCTGGTCCTCATAAAGCTTCTCAGACCAGGGTAGGGCGGCGAGAGGTTTATCCGAGCAGCCCGTCTCCATCAGATGGCAGGCCTGGTCCACAGCCAGCTACTCCAAGCAGAACCACCTAGTGAGAGGCTTTCCTAACACACCCATTCCCAGTCCCACACCCAGCGGTGGGCCAGGGGCAGCTTTCTTCAGAAGCACCGCATTATCAAGTTCCTCCAAGACTTTAGGCCACTGAAGGCTGGGAGGTGATATACTGGAAATATACAGGGACAGTATAAGCCAATAGAGGAAATCTGCAATATCTAAGAGAACCACTGATATCTGACCAATATGTGAAAACAAGGGAAGAAAATGTCCCAAACAAACATAGATGCTACATAAATAAAACCTAATGACAACATGGCAGAAGAAAAGTCAGAAAGAGAGTTCAGAATGTACTTAATTAAAACATCAGAGAAGCAAATGAGGAGATGAAAGATCAAATGCAGGCATTGAAGGAAGAGATGAAAGAGAAACTGCAGGCATTAAATGATTGCACCAATCAACACTTAAAAGAGCAAATATGGGAAGCAAAAGATCATTTCAATATAGAGTTAGAGATACTGAAAAAAGAAAAAAAAAAACAGAAATCCTTGAAATGAGGAAAACAATAAACCAAATTAAAAACTCCATAGAAAGCATAACCAATAGGATGGAACACGTGGAAGACAGAACTTCAGACATGGTGGACAAAATATTTAATCTTGAAAACAAAGTTGACCAGAGAAGATATTAAGAAATCCTAAACAGAATCTACAAGAATTTTGGGATAATATGAAAAGGCCAAAATTAAGAATTATTAGGATTGAAGAAGCATTGCAGAAACAAACCAAAGGAATGAACAATCTATTCAATGAAATAATATCATTGAAAAATATAAAAATTTCCCAAATATGAAGAATGAAATGGAAAATCAAGTACAAGAGACTTATAGAACTCCAAATACACAAAATTACAACAGACCCACACCGCGGCACATTATAATGAAAATACCTAACATACAAAATGAAGACAGAATTTTAAAGGCTGTGAGAGAAAAAAAAAATCAAATTATATTCAGGGGGAGGCCAATAAGGATATCAGCAGATTTTAAAATCCAGACTCTAAAAGCTGGAACGACATTTATAAAGCCCTTAAAGAAAATGGATGCCAACCAAGTATCTTATACCCAGCAAAACTTACCTTCAGATTTGACGATGAAATGAAATCCTTCTGTGACAAACAAAATCTAAAAGAATTTACAAAAAGAAAGCCGGCATTACAGAACATTCTCAGCAAAATATTCCATGAGGAAAAATTGAAAAACAATGATGCAAATCAGCAAAGGGAGGAAGCACCCTAAATGAATAGCCACATAAAGTAGAAACCGAGTTGTGTCAAAAAACAAAAATGAGCCAAATGACTGGAAATACAAATCATATCTCAATAGTAACCCTGAATGTTAATGGCCTGAACTCATCAATCAAAAGACACAGACTGGCAGATTAGATATGAAAGAAAATTCCAACAATAGTCTCCTGCAGGAGACTCTCAAAGAAAGAGACACCCACAGACTAAAGGTGAAATGATGGGAAAAAACATACCATGCACATGGAAACAGCAAAAAAGCTGGAGTATCCATCCTTATTTCAGATAATGTAGACTTCAAGCCAAAGGTAGAAGGGATAAAGAAGGACATTTCATAGTGCTGAAGGGAAGCATAAATCAGCAAGACATAACAGTCATAAATATCTATACCCCAAACAGTGACTCATCCATGTACGTCAACCAAATCCTTCTCAATTCCAGAAATCAAATAGATCACAACACAATAATACTAGGAGATCTGTTAATTCCTTTGGTTTGTTTCTGCAATGCTTCTCAGAATCTACTCCAATACCTGGAGATTAAATAATACGCTATTATAAGATGAAAAGATAACAAAAGACATAAGGAAGGAAATAAAAAAAATTCTTAGAAGTAAATGAGAAAGAAAATATATCAAAATCTCTGGGACGCTATGAAAGCAGTACTTAGAGGAAGATTTATTTCATGGTGCATATTCAATAAAAGGAGAAAAAATCAACACATAAATGACTTAACACTATAGCTTAAAGTCCTAGGAAAAGAAGAACAGACCAACAGAAAAGAAGTAGAAGACAGGAAATAGTTAAAATCACAGGTGAAATCAATGAGAATGAAACAAAAGAATCAAGAGAAAAAGTTAGCAAAATAAATATTTGGTTCTTTGAAAATATAAACAAAATTGATAAACAATTAGCAAAACTAACAAAGAGAAGGAGAGAGAAAACTCAAATTACTAAAAGTGAGAATGAATAAGAAAATATCAAAACAGACACGAATGAAATACAAAATATAATCAGGTTTCTAGAGATAAATGAATTACATAAACTGAACCAGGAGGACATATACAATTTAAAGAGATCAATTTCAAGTAATGAAAGAGAAGAAGTCATTAAAAGCCTACCAACAAAGAAAAGTCCAGGACCAAATGAGTTCTCAGCCAAGTTCTACAAAACTTTTAAAGAAGAGATCATTCCAATACTCCTCAAAGTATTCCATGAAAGAGAAGAGGAGGGAACCCTCCCAAACTCATTCTAAGAAGCCAATATAACCCTGATACCTAAACCAGACAGAGACACATCAAGGAAAGAAAATTAAAGGACAATATTCTTAATGAACACCGATGCAAAAATTCTCAACAAAATTTTAGCAAATCGCATACAAAAATATATTAAAAAGATAGTGCACCATGATCAAGTGGGTTTTATCCCAGGGATGCAAGGTTTGTTCAAAATTCGGAAATCAATAAATGTAATTCATCATATCAACAGACTTAAAGTCAAGAATCACATGATTATTTTGATAGATGCAGAAAAAGCATTTTATAAAATACAGCATCCCTTCATGCTTGAAACACTTGAAAAAATAGTGTTAGTGGAAATATTCCTTAACATTGTAGAGGCCATCTATGCTAAGCCCAAGGCCAATTTGATTCTAAATGGTGAAAATCTGAAAGCATTCCCCTTGAAAACTGGAACAAGGCAGGGATGTCCTCTTTCACTACTTCTATTTGACATTGTCCTTGAAACTCTAGCCAGAGCAACTAGACAGACCAAGGAAATTAAAGTGATATTAATAGGAAAAGAAGGACTAAACTATCCCTATTTGATGATGACATGATTATATATTTGGAGGAACCAGAAAATTCCACCAGAAAACTTTTAGAACTCATAAGTGAATTCAGCAAAGTAGCAGGATATAAGATCAATGCTCATAAATCAATCCATTTTTATACATAAGTGGTGAATCTTCAGAAAGAGAAGTTAATAAAACTACCCCATTCACAATAGCCTCAAAAAAATAAAATATTTGGGAATCAATCTAAAAGAGGTGAAAGACCTCTAAATGAGAACTACAGAACACTAAAGAAATAAATTAAAGAAATCTTTAGAAGATGGAAAGATCTCCCATGTTCTGGATAGGCAGAATTAATATTGTCAAAATGGCTATACTACCAAAAGTGCTAAACGGATTCAATTCAATTCCATTTAAAATCCCAATGGTGTACCTTACAAAAATAGAACAAGAAATCATGAAATTCATCTGGAAGAATACAAAACCCAGAATAAGTAAAGCAATCCTTAGCAGGAAGAGTGAAGCAGGGAGTATCGCAATACTAGATTTTTAACTATATTACAAAGCAATAGTAACAAAATGACATGGTATTGGTAACAAAATAGAAAGGTAGATCAATGGTACAGAATAGAGGACATGGACATAAACCCAAAAAAGTACAATTTTCTCATACTAGATAAATGTGCCAAAAATATGTGATGGAGAAAAGATAGCCTCTTCAACAAATGGTGCTGAGAAAACTGGAAATCCATATGCAGCAGAATGAAAATAAACCCCTATCTCTCACCCTGCACAAAACTCAACTCAAAATGGATCAAGTACCTCAGAATCAGACCAGAGATGCTTCACCTTATAGAATAAAAAAAGGTCCAAATCTTCAACATGTGTGGCCCAGGATCAGACTTTCTTAACACAACTCCCATAGCACAAGAAATAAAAGCAAGAATAAATAACTGGGATAGATTCAAACTAAAAAGCTTTCTCTTAGCAAAGAAAATTATCATCAATGTGAAGATAGAGCCTAGAGAATGAGAGAAAATATTTGCCACTCATATTTCAGATAGAGCATTAATCTCCAGAAGCTATAAAGAACTCAACAAACTCTACACCAAGAATACAAATAATTCAATCAACAAATGGGCTAAAGAAATGAGCAGACACTTCACAGAAGAAAATCTACAAGTAATCAACAAACATATGAAAAAATGTTCAACATCTCTAGTAATAAGAGAAATGCAAATTAAAACTACAGTAAGATTCCTCTCACCCCAATTAGAATGGCGATTATCAAGAATACAAGAAACAATAGGTGTTGGTGAGGATATGGGGGAAAAGGTACTCATACATTTCCGGTGGGGTTGCAAATTAGTGTAGCCAATCTGGAAAGCAGTGTGGAGATTCCTCAGAAAACTTGGAATGAACCACCATTTGATCCAGCTATCCCACTCCTCAGCCTATAACCAAAGGACTTAAAATCAGCATACTACAGAGATGTAGCCACATCAATGTTCATTGCTACTCAATTCACAATAGCTGGATTGTGTAACCAACCTAGATGCCCTTCAATTGATGAATGGATAAATAAACTGTGGCATATTTATACAATGGAATATTACTCAGCCATAAAGAAAAATAAAATTATGACATTTGCAGGCAAATGGATGAATTTGGAGAATATCATGCTAAGTGAGAGAAGCCATTCTCAAAATCTAAAGGGAGAATGATCGCACTGATAAGTTGATGATGACACGTAATGGGGGGAGCGGACAAGAATGGAGGAAGGAGGGACTGTATAGAGGGAAAAGAGGGGTGGGAGTGGTGGGGGGAAGGGAAAAAGTAACAGAATTGATCAAACATTACCCTATGTAAATGTATGATTACACAAATGGTATGCCTTTACTTTTTGTACAGAGAAACAACATGTATCCCATTTGTTTACAATAAAAATAAATTTTAAAAAAGAATTGTTCATTTCAGTTTTGGATTTCTGTGGTATTTTTAAAGTTCTATATTTCAAATTTTCCAGTTCATCTTTTTTTTTTTAAAACCCAACATTTGCTATTTCATGAACTCTTTTTTTTTTTTTTAGGCACAGGTGACTGAAAATGAATTTTAGCACTAGAATTTTGATATTAATTTAGAAAGCCATATTTGCTAGCATTAGCTCCTCCTGAGGTAATCCACTGTGGGAAACTCTCTCCACTGTCTAGGAAGTAGGAATGAGTGGTAAATAGAGGAAGAAGGCAGTGGAAACACTCTGCAGGTATGTAAGAAAAATAAAACTCTGAATGTACCATTGAAAAAACTAGCTGGTATTTAGGGCAATAGCAACAACCACTGGAACTACAGTTGATCAAGTCAGTAAAAAAAGGTGAATAAACCATCTGTGTTCACAAAGTTGAAGTATACTGGGATATAGAGAAAAGGTGAAATGGATAGATAGGAAAACAAGATTGAAAGCCAAAACTAAGAATTAAGCATTTTTCTTAGAAAATAATCTTGACATTAAAATATAAATGATAAGAAAAAACATAATTTAAAATTATATTTCTGTGTCTAGTATATTTATGTGAGCAAAAATTCATTGTAGTCAAACTTCTAGGCAAAATCATATATGAAGTGAAAAAAAATGATTTTTACATGTTGAAATAGTAAGAACAAAAATCCAAAAGATCTGAGGAAGTGTTTTCAAAGAAATAAAAATCAAAATTGCTTCAACATTGCAGTCTACAAACCTAACTCTCAGAACAAAGTGCAGGTATATCTAAATAATGATGAAACGTGATTTTGTTCATGCATGTGAATTAAGGTAATGACCACGTCAGAAAAGAATGCAGTCCAGAAGCCACAGTGCAATGCAAAGTTCTTGAGCATAGTTAAGAGAATGCACCCCAGTCCATTGATCCGAGTTGATTGACAGTTGAAACAGAGTACTTAACAAGAGCTGTGGTGGTGTGTGGTGATAAAGGATGAGCCTCAGGTTTGGTGAGTACAGGGCTGGGGTGGAAATAAAGCCCAGAGGGGCTGATGCTCTGCTTCTCCACCTACAACACCCATACCTCCAGTTCCTTCCTTTAAAACACACCAGTGACCAGTGACCATAACTGTCAGACAAACACACACACACACACACACACACACACACACACACACTCGCACCAGGCCAAAAAAAAAAAAAAAAAAAGTTCTTCCTAGAGGAGAAGTCATCAAATTTAGTATCTAATTAAAGTAAATAAAAATTCATTTATAGATGTGCTTATCACAAAGGAAGAAGTCCTCAAATGTAATTCATGTAATACAACACAAATCAATTATAATTTTATTGATAAAAGGTAAAGTAATGTTGGGTTAAGGGAGAATAAAAAGAAGCATATTTTGCTATTATAATAATTTAAAAAATGGTGCAAGATAACTGATATTTTTCTTGACTAAAAATATAAAATAGATTTACATAGGCTAAACAAAAATTTAAATGTGCATATGTGATTACTTTCATGGTTAGATTTAAAGGAATATGTGAAACAATGAATATACAAACTATATAACTTCTGAGATGACAACAAGGTATCTATTTTGCACTCCTGAGAATGAACCCAGGTGACGGTGCTGGCACATCAGGGTCCTAGCCCTGGGAGGGCACCTGTGACCCAAGGTCCCTTCTGCCCTCTCCGGAATCAGGACTCTCCTGCATGGGACTGAGCCTCGTCCTCAGGACAGCTTTGACCATCAGACTCCCACAGTCATCTGTGCAGGTAGACTGTGCTCCTGGAATTAAAGAGACCTTCAGAGGTCAGATGCAGAGGGAAGATGCAGAAAAACTCCTTGATCCCAGATCTAAGTGTGCATAGGGGACTCACAGCAGGATGCTCGGGATGCAGTGTGGCCTTTTCCTATCTGTGCACCTAGACAGACTCTCTGCATCATCATGTGTGGATGCAGAGTCTCATACCCCCTGTTGTGCAGGTGATGTTTCCCCTCCCTCAGTGAGGGAGAACTCAACCTCTCCAGCCTATCCATGCTTATCTGAAGGCAGCAAGAGCATGTAAGATTGATTATTTGCTCTTCCTATTTTTAGGCCCCACTCATTTTCCCCCTTCTTGGTCAGAACTCACAGTTGCCCTCTCCTAGTAAAATGCATTCAGCCCTTTTATGTGAGATACATAGATCTAATACAGTGAGGGAAAGAAAGAGGAGCATGAAGTATTTGAATTTTCAAAGTCTTCCTACTTTATGTGAAGAGATAGGACTGTCAACAAGAAGTTGATTAATAAAAGGAATGAACAGAATTGCCCTGGTCATTCTACATTGGACATTTTGATTCAGACATCTAGAAGCTTTGGATCCTAAAGGCAGGTACACTGCATAAAGACAAAGCATTCTTTCTCAAATGCTCATTATTTTCTGGAAAGTTCTCATTTTTCATTGGTATGCTCCCTGTATATTTTTCTCTATCTATGTCTTTGGCCATTTGTTCCTGACCTGACCCATCGTCTCCCTCTGCTCCTCTGCTGGTTCAATATTCTTCATAACTTTTGGAGTGAGCTGGCATTTACCAGGAAAAATGGCATAGACCCTGGTATGTGAAGTGTAGACAGATTAACAGAATAAATCAGTGAGTCCCTCTGAGCAACCACAGATTGATTTTCATACAACCTGGTGTATTCTACCTGTTCTCATAGTTTATGCACTAGGACATCCTTTCTTATTACATAAGTTCATGGTGCAGCTGCTTTGGAAAGCCATCTGGAAATTCCTTAAATACATAGACTTACCCTACTCTTCATCAATCCCACCCATAGGTTTATTCTCCCTGAGGTGGAAACTTTTGTCTATTTAAAAATTTGCACTCTGGATGCTGGGAGTGTAGTCTATAGATTACAATTGTTTAGGTAGAGAATTTGTCAAGTATGTGGGAGGCCCTAGGTTCAAATACCCATATCACAGTAAAACAAAAACAAAAACAAGTACATTGGTGTTTATAGCAATGTTAGTCAAAACCCCATAATTAGCAATATCTCAAATATCCATCAAGTGCTGAATGGAAAAACAAAATGTGTCTATTCATACAGTGGAATATTGTTTGATCATGAATACAAATGGAGAACTCAAGGGTGTTACACAAGAATACACAGAGTGAAGAAGTCCAGTTACTAAAGAATACACAGAGTATGAATTTAGTTTTATGAAACTTCATGATAAGAAAGTTATAGGAATAGGAAGTAGATTTGTGTTTGTGTAGGTCTGGTGGGTAGATGGGGATGTGGAGAGTGACTCTAATTTGTACAGGGCTTCTTTTGTCATGAGGATACTGTACTGACGCTGATCCTTCTGATGATTACACAACTCTATGACAATGTTAAAAGCCACTGAAGTGACCAACTGAAACTATGAGTTGAGCACTGTGTGAATTATATAACCATGAAATGTTAACTACAACTCTCAGATTTCAAGAGCAAAGAGGCTTTGAGCAAAGACTAACAAGACTGTACCCAAAGCAGGTATTTGTGTCCTGGGTCAGGGACCTGTTGCTCTCAGATGTCCTTTGTATGTTTCCAGTTGACCCATCTTTACAACTATTAAAGAACAACCCTGTCCTGAATTGAGATTTCCAATTTCCCTGTGATGCTCCTCAACAGTTGAGAGAACTTGACACACAAACATCTTCTATCTGAGCTTTCTCCACCTCATCTCTCCTAAATGGTATAGCAAGAATGAGAGCTTGCATATTTCTGCCCGATCTTATACTCAATAAAATTTCAAGTGGCTTCAATGTATCCTAGGGACACAAAAATTTAAAAAATATGTTCTTATTCTATGCGCAATGCTTGATTTTGTTCATAAATTTAGGAATGGGAATCTTATCCAGAGGTTCCAGGATGAATGCTATGGGTGAATCATGTGTCCCTGATGTCGCTAAACATGTATGGAATTGTAAACCCAGGTCCCTATCCTGCTTGGTGAGGGGCTCATATATGACACATAGCAGTAAATGCATAATTTATTAAATATCAATTAAATGAGTCTGCAACTGAAGTTCATTTGCAGTTAGTACTTCAAATAATATCATTCTTTGTACATGATTATTTTACTTTCCCTTATCAGTACTGAGATTTTAACCCAAGGGTGCTCTACCATGGAACTACATCTGCAGCCCTCTTTTTATTTTTGTATTAAGACAGAATCTCGTTAAGGAGCCCAAACTGACCTCAATCTTGTGATCTTCCTGCTTCAACCACCTAACAACCTGGGATAACACAGGTTCCATGCTATACCACCATGCCTGACTATAGATGACTTTTTAAATTAACTCTTTGGTAGGGTAAATCTCACATGCACAGAACAATTTTGTTCTTGGTTGCTGTGTTGCCTTATTGAACTGGATGTCAGGTATAACTTTACAAGTGTTCACTCATGTGTGTCTGATTCAATGTGCTTGGAGGAGTTGTTCTTGAAACTGGTGTGAAATTACATCCAAGGAAAGTTCAGGAATAAGTTTAAATCTTGGCAGCAACTCACTTTTCAGAAACAAGGCTTTCCAGATGGAAGCAGAGCTGCTCCAACTGAGCAGGCACCACAGCAGCTTCCAATTGAGGAAGAAACTGGTATGAGAAAAATAACACAGTTTTCTTAGGAGGTTTTTTGTCACATGTTGAATCACTGTGGGACACCAGTTACCATACTGATAACAGTGGTATACCACAGTGTCCTCAGGTTCCAGGCTGCTGAAGGAGAAAGTGAAGGCTGTCCCTGACCCACTGCCACTGAACTACACTGGGACTCCACTGGCCCTGGTGGGTGCACCATAGATGAAGAGTCTGGGAGCCTGCCTAGGCTTCTGATGGTTACCAGCTGCTAACACTCAGACTGGACCTGCAGATTAATGTGACTCTTTCCCCTGGAGACAAGGACAGGGATGCTGGAGTCTGTGTCAGCACAATTTGTCCGGTAGTATTGAGATTAAAAATAAAACAGAAGAGTCACCATTGTAAACTTGATCTTACCCCTGGGCTTCTCAGTATAGCCAGGGATTTTGCATTTTATTCACTGTGCTAACTGAGGAGAAGTACCAGGACACAGGACCCAAAAACACTGAAATAATTTTTAGAGTGCAGAACCATCCCATGATCCCTCACTGGGAGCCAGAGTAACAGGAGGCAGAGGAGCTGAATGGGGGCTGCCATGGCTCCCTCTGGGTCCCACCTGAAGCAGAGCTTCCAAAAGCCCTTATCAGGCTCTAATATGACTCTTGAGAGCAGGGTGAGCTGGGAGGAGCATGAAAAGCAACTGGGAGTGGCCACTTGGGCTACCAGCTACAGAGACTCTGCCTCCTTCTGTCTGCACCTGATCACCCATGCACAGGTGGTCATGTCAGAAAAGGCCCATGTCTCAATCTTAGTGTTGATTTTTCCGCCTATTGTCAGAGTTAAATCCTCCTGCCCTCCTGCCTCACCAAACACCTAAACTTAGCCATAAGGTGTTTATTGGAAACCTGTTTGGGATGAAATAGAGCCTTTGACCCATGTATTTCTCCATCCTTAAGTGGGTCTAGTCATCTCCCCTGTTCATGATTGTATTTGGTTGAAATGATTCTTTGATCACAAAGGTTTCTTCCACACATTCTTTTCCCTTGCTTAGCAACATGTCCCAAGATCCCCCAAAGCAACCTTATTCTTTGTAAAATTCTTAAGACCAACATTCAATCGGGCTTAGCAGTGTTTCTCCCTGGACAGCAGGACATGGGCTCATACCCTTCATGGTACTGACACCATGTCCATCAATACAGACAGCAACACTCTCCAGGCACACAGGAATCTATTCCTTGGATCATTGTGTGTTCCGTCCAGCAGAACCAGCACAGAGAAAGGAGACACCACCAATCTTTAGTTGACCAGATTTATTGCATCCTCCCTGTTTTTCTGCCTCCTTTGTTCTGCCACTATCTCCCTTCTTCTACCCTCTTCCTCTCTCCTCCCCCAGGCTCCTAGCTTATCAGCCAATTATAGCAAAGCTTTCTCTCATGTAAGAGAGCATGCAGAGGAATGTCAGCATAACACTATATGAATCACGAGCTATCCACACGTGGCATGATATTAGATAACCAATTCTAGAGCCTGGCGTCAACATGTCATAAGTCTCCAAGGAACTAGTAGGCAAGCAACCTTTTTGGGTACTTCCTTATTTTGTTATCCAGAGCCCTTTGGTTCACTGCCAGGCGCCATCTTGTCCAAGACGGCCCTCAACAATTGTGTATAAGACTCAGTGGAGTGCACAACACATCCACCAACATACACTCAGGTCCTCTCACCTTAGCATTCATGGAAATCTCTGTTTATGTTCCTGATAAGGTGTCAACAAATGTCATATTCAGTGAGAAAATATTTAACATTTTATGCTTTAGACTCATAAGAGAAAGTGTCCACTTTTATTACATTTATTTTGCTGGATGTCCCAACAAATTTACAAGGCACAACAAAGATATAAGAGGCACAAGTATTGAAAGAAATAAGTAAAATATCTTCATAGGCTGAGAACAAAATTTTGTACATGAATTTATAAAGACTTTACTAAAAAATACCTACCTGTAATAACTTAACAAATTCGCTGGACTCATTGTCATTATATAGAGTAATTTTTGTGGATTAAAGATTTATTTAAACAAAGACTTTTCCATGTTCATAGAGGAGAAACTTGATATTATTAAGATTCTATTTTTCCCAAAATTTAGACACACACACACAGACAATTTAGACACATACAAACACACATGCACACACACAAACATTTAAAAAGTCAATCAAAGCAAAATTTACAAATGATTCATTGAAATTGATTAACTGATGATGGAATTTATAAGGAAATTCAAAGAACTCAGTATGATCACAAAAAGTTTAAAGGTGAAAGAATAATAATGATATCCTATTTGAAACCTATTATAGGGAATATAGCTCAGGTGTAGAACATTTAAGAACATGTACATAGAATGCACAGTGCCTGAGTTTGTTGCCCAGTTCAGCAGAAAAGAATAAAACCTTGCAGATATTCTATAAAGTGCACTATATACAAAACTACATTTGGATATACCCAAAAAAATAAAATCTGAGAGTCCATATGAACCTAGATATACACAGTCATCTGATTTCTAACATAGAAAAATAAAAATAATTTGCAAAGAGCAATTGGGCATGAAAATAAAATCAAATGGACTGTAGAAAGAATTCTTCACACATTACATATCAACAAACACATGAATTAATGGAGGATCACAGTCTACGAGTAAGATCTAAATTATTTCAGCTTCTAGAGAAAGCTGAGGAAGATAGCCTAAAGCCTAAAAGATACACGGTTGTCAAAAGGAAACCAATGTGCCCTACCATCACAGGAGAATGTTGATATATCAGGCTTAGTTTAAAGCCAATTAAAGAAATTATTGAAGACAAAAATAACTGAATATTCCATGTTCATGAATTGAAACATGTCCATACTTTACAAAGTGAGATAGAGATTTAGTGTAATCCCTATCAAAAGCCCAATGGAATTTTTGATGCAAAATTTGTGTGCAATCACAAAAGACTATGAAGAGTGAAGGGAATCTCAAGAAAGAAGAACAACCTGGAGGCAAGGTCTTTCCAGAACACACTTCCTGATTTCAAACTGTATTGCAAAAGTATAATAATGGAAACCTTATTGTATTGGCAAAAACAGTTCAATATGAGACCAGTGGCAATAAATTGAGAACCCAGAAATAAACCCACACATAAATGGTCACCCAGGCTTTGGCAAAATGACTGAGAATACACAAATCTCAATAATAAATCTCATCAATAAATAGCGTTGGGAAAAATGCATACACACAGCAAGAATGAAAGGTGACACTTCTCCTACACTGTATACAAAATTTAACTCAATTTGGCTAAAGAAAAAATTGACTGAAGATTTTAATATAAGATTGAAATCTGTATAACCCAACAGAAAACATGGAGGCAGGGAATTTCTTGATATTAGTTTTAGCAATGTCTTTCCAGAAGTTACATCAAAAGCACAGACAACAAAAACAATCATAGACAATAGGGACTGAAAACTTCTTTATAGCAAAGAAAATAACAAGGGAGAAGAAAACTTACAGAATGAGAGAAAATATTCACAAAAAATAAATCCAACAAAAGTTTAATATTCACGATATATAAATAGTTACCTGAAAGGCAAAAAGAAAAAAACAAAAACAAACCAAAAAAAAAAAAAAAAAACTAAAAATGAACTAAGGACTTGAACAGACATTTTTTTCCAAAGAAAATGTACAAGTGGTCAACAAATACTTGAGTAGGTGCTCGTTGTCATTGTTATGAACTGTGGACAGTAGAGACTGGGTTCAAGTTTTCAGAGAAGGAAGATTCTTTTGGAAAGTGCACAAGGGGTATTTGTATTACATTCTAGCAAAGAATGTGTTCACATTTTGTACAAGTTTGAAACATTCTGTGAGAGTGAATTTAAAGTTGATGGACTAATTAGGTTGAAGGAGGAAATGTCATACCCATGTCATCAT
The DNA here is from genome assembly GCF_902686445.1 of Sciurus carolinensis. Lineage (NCBI taxonomy): Eukaryota > Metazoa > Chordata > Mammalia > Rodentia > Sciuridae > Sciurus > Sciurus carolinensis. The sequence goes on along the minus strand of NW_025920166.1, from coordinate 227,983 downwards.
CTTCTTATGTAAATAATGATTCTACTCTACTGTTTGGAGAATAACATCAAGAAAATGGTCTGTACATATTCAATACACGCAAATATTTTTCTCTAAAATATGTTCAGTCTATGATTGCTTAAATCCAAAATTTAGAAACATGAATAAAATCATTTGACTTTGTATGCCAATAAAATATTTTAAAATTTAAAATAGAAGTCAAATTGATGAGGCATAGACAGTGTGAAGATATTCCAGTGCATATTCCTGGCTGTGATAGTCAATTGGTGGTGTCAGCTTGACTGGGTTGAAGGATGCTCAGAGCATCAGTAAAGAACCCCTCTGGGTGATCCAAGAAATGCTTGGCAGGTGGCTCAGGGAAATGAGTCAAGAAGACCCTGCCTGAATGTGAGTAAAACATAGAAGAAACTCTCTTCTTCTCCACCATGACCAGGTGAACATTTCCAAATGACCATTGTTCCTTGTGGGCATCGAACTTCAGTTTCCTCTGCTTTTAAATGGGAACTTGCCCCAGAGCACTGTAAGGGGCTTTCAGAGGAAGGATTAAAAACAGGAGAGCCTACTGGGCACCCTCTCTTGGTCTGAGATTTTGAGATTCTTACACTGAGCAGCTACCAGTTTCCATAGTTCTGCTGCCTGAGAGCAGATTCGGGAACATTTCAGTCTCTGTGCTCTTGTGACCCAATCTAATACATACATATATATATATATATATATATAGGCATGTGTAAATATATGTCTGCATGTGTGTGTGTGTGTGTGTGTGTGTGTATTTTGTTTCTCTGGAGAATCCTGACTTGTTCACTGGTAAACACATTGTTCTTAACATATATAAAGAACTATCAAAATGAAGGAAAGCAAAAAATTGTGTATGTTTTGATTTAATCACTAGCCATTCCTGAGAAAAGTATCCAAATTGCTTGTGAAAACACATCTAAGAAGTTACTCAATATAATTACTTATCAAAGAAATGTATATTTTAAACACAATATCATTTCAAGATCTACCAATATGGATACAATTTTGCAAAGTCTAACACTATCAACTCTTATTAGAAAGGTTTTATAGCAAGTGGAACTTTTGAGCATTGTGTAGTTTGATAGAATCTAAACATGCTCACAACACATTTTAGCAAACATGTTGCTATTTTATGTTAGGGTTCTCTGAAGCTAAACTACGCCAACCAACTCTCTAATTCACCACTTCCATCCCTAGGAATATACTCCCAAAAAGTGAATGCACCTGTATACAAAAAATGTTGCAAGAATGACTCCAAAAATTATCAACAGCCTCAAACATAAAACAACTCATTAACATGAAGAGTGACTGGCATGTTCATATAGTAAGGACTATTCTCAGTAAAAGGGAACAAATTTCTACCACACACACAGTACATATTAATTTCAAAGAACATGTTGATAAAAAAGATCAAGATATCAAAGGGAACCTCCTAGAGCTCCAATGACATGAAGTTCCAGAAGATGTGATCCATGCTGACAGGAAGTGGATCTGAGGGGGCCTGGATGGTGGTGGAGGTGGCAGGGGTGAGTAGAGGGGAGCAGAGGGCCTGTGAGATGCTGGAACTTCTGTATCCCCACTGGAGAGTGGTTAAGGGGGCACAGATAGCTCATGTTTATTCAGCTCATCACTTTATAATCCCTTCATTGACAACATGTGTACTTTATTGCCTTTAATTGTATCTGGTTTTAAATGAATGAATGATACATGAGTGGAAATTAGGGAGTCAGAGCCTCAGAGTCTGTTTCCATCTCCATCTCTACAAGCACAGAAAGCAAGTTAAGTTCTGAGAACCTTAACTACTCATTTGTAGATGATTATTGGGGGTTATTCACACTAGAGAGAGGAGCCATAACGTGGTATTTGACACCAAGCTGGTCTTCCAATTTCTGTCAATGGTAACAGGTTGTGGAGTATTGTGCTGCTTATCAGTGCTATTTGTGGTGGTGGCAGTGGGAAAGCATGCTTTAAGAAGTCTGAAATCCTTTTAGGCCTTTACCTTGAGCCCTGCCAGTCCTTTCAACACAGACACTGAGTCTCTGAGCACACCACAGAGCAGAAGGCAGGAGACAACACCATGTGACCTCTCTGCACCATCCCTGGGAGGAGGGTTTGTGTGCAGGCTTGTTGCTCTATGGGAGGGACTTCATAGTCCTGCTGGAAGTAAGAGCTGGCAGCATCCTCAGTCTCTACCCTGCTGATTTTGAGAATTATTTCTGTCCCAGACTGTAGCACAGTTAAATACTTTTGAACACCATAATTTTGGTTATTAGCATCGTAGATGATAATCTTGGTAGCCTGGCCTGGTTTCTGCTTGTACCAGGTAGTCACTGGTGCTCTGATTTGCAGTGAAGGTGATGGAGATGCTCTCTCCTTGAGACACAGTCAGGAAGGCTGGAGGCTGCATCAACCCCAGGTTACCACTGACAACTGGGAAGGAAGAAATAGTCTTTCTGCTGTCAACGAAGTTCCACTCTATTTCCCTCAGCAGGCCTGGCAGTCCTGGCCCCTAACCTGAGAGTCCTTGGGTCTCTAGGTGTAAACTGGGCCAGAGATTCATAGAGCCCTGGGAGTACCTCACACTAGGAGGAGAGAGCCCTGTCATCTCAGGCTGTTTCCTGTTCTCCCTCCTCACCTGGGCACCAGAGCAGCAGAAGTCATAAGAAGAGGGTCATGTCATCCATGATCAGTCTGCCCCTGCCTGAAGCTCCTTTTGCCTAGATTCACCAAGAAGCCTGTTAATGGGGACTCTGAGAAGCAGAAATGAGCTCTGGGGAAATAAGCAAGTCAGGAAGGTTTGGGCAGACCTTGCCTGGTAACTGTAGAATTGGCCCCCCTGGGGGCTCAGTGCCTGCTGGAATTCACACAAGAAGTCACAGAGGAGATTATTCTTGACCTTGTGAGATAAAAATATCTCTACTTTTGCTGGTTCTCTTTTTTACTGGGGGTGTAAATGTTTATAATTAGAATAGGGCATCCTCCTTCTTAAAAAGAGGAAAGTAAAGAAACTGTCTGATCCCATGGCTTGATTCATAATATGAAGACATTAATCACCCTCAGAATTTCATGAAATATCACCTTTTATAGGTGGCTATAAAAAAAATGGTTCTGTGTTGACCTTAGGAGAGATGCTAGTCACCCCGGGGAGGAGGATTTCTTGGAGCAAATCCATGTCATACCTCTTGGGGATTCTGTACACCAGAAAAGACTCAAATTATGGGAGCATATACTTATGGCCAGCATAATCCTTTGTTTTGGAGACTAGTGGATTTTGTTTCTTACCTTTTTCTGATTTCCTTCATTATTTTTCCTATTTCTCTCACTGTCTCTGATCATACTGTGATCTCTTAGGATAAGTCTGTGTTCTTAGCCTGAGAGGATTGCCATGTGATCATGAATAGCTCTCCTTTCTATCCTCACAGTGAAACTCTGTGATCACTCTATACTCTGCTTCTCTTTCCAAGTGCACTGGGATATTTTTTTAACTAAAAATTAATAATACATATATACATTAACAAATATTTTACATCATCTCTCAATATTGTTGAGCTTTAATTCTGTAACCCATTATTATGTTTGGTTACACTAATTTAAACATCCTGGACTCATGGGAGCTCCTGAGGATTATCATTACCTTGATTAAAAGTGCACTTTCCAAAAGCAGTCTCAGACTTGTCTATGTGGAAAGAAGTTTGATTTTAACGTCCTTCTACCCCTAGTAGCCAACAGAATATTTTATTGTGTCTACCTTTGTAAAGCTGGGTTGGGGTGCTTTGTGGAGACTGTGTTTTTATTCTTTCTTCTTAGATGAATACCTACAGACTCCCATTATCTCCTCTCCTTTAGAAAATCTCCTGAAATGCTCCTTTTCTCCAGTGCAGTTCCCCAGAAGGTGGCTGTCAGTTTTCCTGAAGTCCTGAGATAGATCTTAAGAGAAATTTCAGTCACATTGCTCAATTCTACTTTAAGACAGACCTTTGAGCAGAAAGAACCATTCCTGTGAGATGTTCCTCTACACTTTGAATAAGTGACAAGGACTGTGTATTGACCACAGCCCTCCCTAAGCATGCCCTGCACAATTGCCAGTGCTGTGCTCCCAATTGCATTTCCTTTCTTAGTGTTGATGTGATTTTGTATTATTGCAAGTTCCTAATATTACTGCAATTTAATGTGTCAAAATATATTGCTACCATGTTGTTTAATATATGGAAGAGATCTTTAGGTACACTTACTCTTTATGTATTTGTAATTCCAAATGAAATTGTTGTGCATTTCCTTATTATGCTACATTTCCATATTTTAATATTTAGAACAATGAACTTTTGTCAAATATATGAAGAAATCATTCTCACTACCTGATCTGGTGTCAAATAAGTAGTCACATCAGCAGAAATAGAGACAGAGGAATGTCTTCATACCAGATAATGTACAGAAGCAACTAAGGAAAAACCTTGTGTGTCTGGGAATGTATTTCCTATTACTGTGCACAGACTTATAATATATGTAGGTCAATCCACTGAATGAACCACCACAAATCCTATAGGAAAAGATAGTATTTATTAAGACATATAAAGTATATACAATAGGAAAACCATCCCACATAGTATACCAACTCAGCACCGGAGAGACATCACGGGCATTTTGCAGCATATATAACCAAAGAAAGCAGTCTTGCCACCTTTGAGTTCTTCTCATCTCTCTTAAATACACTGGAGTAAACATATAAAGTTATTTTCTGGAGCCACTGGGCTCAATGCCATCAGTATGTTTGGTCTCCAGACCTGCATCTGTCCAGGAGCCATGTCTTGAAAACAGAAACCAGATGTCTTTAAGTTTTTTAATGTTCTCAGAGAGCTTATCTTTCCTTGAACAGGGGCACTGCCAGACAACTAAGTTTCTCATGCAAGTTGTTTACTTCTTTCCCTGATTTTACTTTTGAAAGCACTCTTAAACAAGACTCCAGTTTTTTATACATTGTGTTAGACTCAAATTATTTCATATGGGAAAGTTGAGGCTGGTCTTGAGATTTCTTTCTTACCTGTGACATGGAGCATCAGGAAGCTGAGCATTTGAGCCTGAAGGTCCATTGTGCTGCCTGAACTCACCTCTTGCCCTAGGGTACTCCTTAAATTGGAGCACAGTTCTACAGTTTCTGAGGAAGAAACATGCAAATCACCAGGGTGGGCTAAGCAACCCTGGCTTATAGACCACATGTTACTACCATTGCAGAAGTTAAGGTAGTCTAGGAAGGAAGATTCTGAGTGTTTTCCTGAGTTCATGGTCCAGAGTCTTATTTTGTTTCTGGGATTCATTTGACTAAGTTAACAAGGAAAATCCTCCTGGAAGTGTGCTCCTGTCTGTAGCAGGTCAATGTCCTCTGTGAAAAAGACTTGACAAGGTCGACCACATGGGCTATCCATCAGAGTGTCCCATCCCCCACCCTGCCTCCTCTCTCCTGACCAGTGGCTCCAAGAACTTTCCCATTCCTCATGGCCTGCTCAAATGACTGAACTCCAGTGTGAGCTGGAACTATCTTCAGGGATATTGCCATGAAGCCAGGCAGGGATTCCAAACAGAGAAGAAACCACCACTAAGGAGTCCAGCATGGACCCTGTCCAGCTGAAGTAAACTCAGTTCTTTTCACATTCCAACTACAATTTCTGCAGTGCTGCATTCCAGGCTGATTTTAATAAGACTCTGGGTTTTGGGAAGACAGACTCATACTGAGGAACAGCAGTTTGAAGGGATGATCATTTGGCCTCAATAGGAACACTGTCCAGTTACTGTGGGGTTAAGCTGGAAGTCAGTTTCCTCTGGGAATGTGGAGGGTAGTGTTTTCATAAGTGATGTTTTCATTATCAAAGAGTGAGTGACAGCCCTGGGGTCCAAAAGTTTATGTGAGTCTTATCAAGGCAAGGTTGTGACAAGATTTATCCTGTCTTACAGCAAATTTGCCTCCTATTACCATCTAATTTGCAGAGATGCAGAGACCAGAAGGAAATCTGGAGGTCTTTCCAGAGCTTCCTCATGGTGGAAGGGGCTGCTTCAGGGCCTCTCTGATGGAGAAATTCTCCCAGGGAGAACCTCAGAGGCCCTGCTGTGAGAACCAGGAGATGATGACTAATGGTACTCAGTTTTCCTTTCTGCCAGACCCTTGGCTATGGTCTTAGGTAAAACTGTCCACATAGGGCATACTGGCAAGTTCCCCCTTTTATTTTATTTGTTCTTTATTGTTGCACATGACAGTAGAGTTTATTTTCACATATTGTACATACAGGGAGTATAACTTCCCATTCTTGTGGTTGTGTATGATGTAGAATTACACTGTTGTTGTATTCACATATGAACTTAGGAAATCATGCCCAATCCATTGTACTATCATTCTTCATAATGACAAAATGGCATAATGTCATCATATTCTCTTTCATCCTTTTAAAATTTCTGTAGACTAGTGAGTGATTATGACACTAACTTTGGTCATCTCTGCCTTTTATCCTTGTTCTGATCGAGTCTCTGTAAGGATCTCCAATGTTCTTGATCATTCAAAGAAAACAACATTTGGTTTCAGTGATTTTCTTGTTTTTATTTCATTGGTCAATCTACTAATCTATGTCATTTTCTTCCATGTGCTTGCTCTGGTTTTCTCTAGTGTTTCCTTTTTGCATAAGGGCTACATAATTGATATAGATAGTTTTGTGATCACTACCAGTACTGGTAATTGCAGGTTTATATTTTCAAGTGCATTTATTTATTAATTTAAAAATTTCTACTTTGCTGGGTGCAGTGGTGCACACTAGTAATCAAAGAAGTTTAGGGGGCTAAAGCAGGTGATCACAAGTTCAAAGCCAACCTCAGCAATGTAGTGAGGTCCTGAATAACTTAGAAATCAGTCTCTAAATAAAAAAAATAAACAGTTGCTGGGGATGTGGCTCAGTGAATAACCCCCTTTGGGTTCATTCCATGGTTAAAAAAATTATCCTGTTGAAAAGGGCAGCTTAGGCATTTCTTCACTTGGGAAGAAACAGCAGCAACTTGAGTGAGGACTCCACCTGAGGTTCCTATGTGCTGTGATGTTCAGACCCCTTATCAGGTGAAGCTCCCATATGGGACACTTTAGTGCAGGGACCACTGGGCAGATACAGGACGAAAACAACCAAAAGTTCAGGTGAACAACCCCAGAAGGTCCCAGGGTACAGATCCATGGTGTTCACAAATTGTACAAAGCCTCCTCTTGAGGTTGGTTGGGGCTCTGTTTTATTCCATCCCTAACAATATTGCAAAAGTAGACAGATTTTCACATGTAGTTAGGATATCTGATCAATTGATATTGAGTAGATCAAAGGGGAATCATCCAGGATGCACTTAACTTAAAAGCAACCAAAATTCCCCTATTATCCAGAAATCTCCTTGACTGACTTAATTACTAAGTATCCCAAGTGGTTAGGAACTTCAGACAGTCTCTGAACTTTACTTGGGTCATGATCTTTTGGAGAATCCTGGATAGTCAAAAGCCAGGACCTTTCTTCTTACAACTGTGAAGAAAAGATTCTGCCAACACCTTGAAAGGCCTTGGGAGGAGATTCTACAAGCCTCTGAATGAGAGTGTAGCCAAAGAGGCCCTGAGGAGGGGACACACTGAGGCCTACCCACATCCCTGATTCACAGAGATAGGGACTTTAAGTGTGTGGGGGTTTAGGCCACTGAGTGTGTGATGGTTTGCTATGGATCAGGAGAAACCTACTCCAACAATGCAGCTTGATATGTAGAGAGACATATCTGTGGGTTACAAATTTTTAAATTAATATGATTCTTTTTAAGCAAAAATGTTACAGGAGTGAAGACTATGGAATTGGGCTAGTGCTGCAGGTTTTAATGGAAAGTAAGCAACCATCAGGCTTTTCCTTGATAATCAAATCATGCTTACTCATCTCCAGACTTCTGGAAGGCAATGGGGAAAGTGGAGTTTGTTCTTTAACAACAGAGAACATTAGCCAGCAGTCTTCAACTTCGACCATGCTGGTGAAGTTAGAATAGAGGACAGGCAGTTAGAGTAGAATGAGAATCTTGTGTAATCAAGGATTGGAGATCATTTGAGTCTGGGAACTTGGAGACCATCTCTGGGAGATTAGAATGTCAGTTTCTCCAGAGACCTTTTGATCACAAATTTACCAGCCTAACTATTCCTCCTAAAAAGCTATAGGCAGAGAAATGCTAATAAGTGTACCCAGACCCTTTTGACCTTTCTTCCTGCCCATCTGCTTCTCATTTTTTGCCATCTCACCAGTATCTCCTGGGCCTTGTCATGTAGGCAGGAAGGAGAAAGATAAGGGGAAGAGAACAGGAGAACAAAGGAGATTCTAATCTCTAAAAATGCAGTGTGCACTTACATCTTGGAATTCTAGAACATCAACTATGGCCCCCTTCTCCCTCCCAGGAGAAGTCTGTGTTACTATCTTTAAATAGAATCTGCTTAATATGATTCCCTTTGTGTGCTTCTTTGCTTAACTTCAACATGTGAGGAAACAGAATTCATCACCAATAAACGATGGTATCACTGGTGTCCAGTACCTACCTCTGTACAACAGGTCACAACCAATTAGTAACCTAGAGAGACAGATCAAAGATCTTAGAGGAGCCAGGAGGAAAATTCTCACATAGGCCCAGTGGAAGCCCCTACCCTTTGATGCCAAGGTTAGCTGGAATAGTCCCTGGGCTCTGCACCTCTGCAGTGATGGGCCAGGTGTTGAGCAGAAGAGGTGAAATTCAAAGGCAGGTGGTTGTAGAAAAGAGTTTCCTTCTTCCCAGAGCAATCTGTGTGGGAGGGCACTGAGAGGATTCCATAAAGGACATCAGAAATGAACTCCACCACCTTGATGTTCCATAGCTGAGCACCTTATCTGTCACCCAATCTGCAACCCAAGGATGTAATGATCTTCTCAGCACAGCTGCAAGTCCACAGTCTCTGACTAAATCCAGGGTGTGTCCAGATATGTGGGGAGGAGGTGATAAGAGGAGATGAGGTGTGCTTGGAGGATGGAAGGAGAATCCACTATGTGGTCTCTTGGCAAGTGGAAGACTGACAGAGTAACCCCATCAAGGCAAGTCAGGGGAGTGAAATGTACTGCAGCCTGTGCATATGCCAGGGGGCAGAAGGGCATGTGGGGAAGGAGCTCAGAGAAAGCTAAATGATTCTAGAGAAGAATGCCCTCCAACAAAACAAATGTGTTTTCTGTAAAATCGAGAATAAAAGGACATAAACCCACAGGACATTCAGAGTCACAGATGAAACACTGAGCAAAGAATGCCCTGAACAGTGACTGCCTCTGGCTCCAGGTGTGGGCTAAAAAGAAACAGATATCCTGCTTGAAACCAGAGTTACCGAGTAACAAGTAGTACAAACTTCCAGTTAAAACAGCAACTGCAGGAAACAAAAGATTATTTCAAAAAAGAGATAGATTCTCAAAAAAAAAAAAAAAAACAGAAATACTTGAAATGAAGGAAACAATAAAACAAATAAAAAACTCAATGAAAAGCATCACCAAAAGACTAGACCACTTGTAAGACAGAACTTCAGACAATGAAGACAAAATATTTAATCTTGAAAATAAAGTTGCCCAGAGAAGATAGTAAGAAATCATGAACTGAATCTCCAAGAACTATGTGATATCATGAAAAGACCAAATTGAAGAATTAAAGGGATTGAGGAAGGCACAGAGATACAAACCAAAGGAAGGAACAACATATTCAATGAAATAATATAAGAAAATTTCCCATGTCTGAAGAATAAAATGGAAAATCACTTATAAGAGGCTTACAGAAACCAAATGCACAAAATCACAACAGATCCACACCAAGGTACATTATAATAAAAATGCCTAACTTTCAAAATAAAGATAAGATTTTGAAGGCTGCAAGAGAAAAGCATCAGATTACATATAGGGGGAAAACAATACAGATATCAGCACACTTATAAACTCAGACTCTAAAAGCTAGAAGGGCCTAAAACAACATATTTCAAGCTCTGAAAGAATATGGTTGCCAACCAAGAATCCTATACCCAGCAAAACTAATGTTCCAATTTGAAGTTGAAATAAAATCCATTCATGATAAACGTAAGTTAAAAAAAAAATTACAAATAGAAAACCTGCACCACAGAATGCTCTCAACAAAATATTCCATGAGGAGGAAATGAAAAACAACAATGTAGGTCAGCAAAGGGAGGAACTACCTTAGACAAAAATCCACTCAAAGGAGAAACCAAACCAAGTTAAAAACTGAAAATAAGCCCAAATGACTGTGAATGCAAACCATATGTCAATAATAACCCTGAATGTTAATGACCTAAACTCATCAATCAAAAGACATAGACTGGCAGAATGGATTAAAAAGGAAGAAACACACTGCTGTCACCACTGGATCGATCTTCCAAACAAAAATCAAACAAAGGATCCATAGAACTCACTAACACAATTAATAACCTAGACTTAATAGACATATATAGAATATTCCATACATCAATGAGTGAATTCACTTTCTTCTCAGCAGCACATGGAACCTTCTCAAAAATAGACCATAAGTTATGCCAAAAAACATACCTTAGGGAATGCAAAAAAATAGACATAAGTCCTGGCATTCTATCAGATCATAATGGAATGAGAGTAGAAATCAATGACAAAAAAACAAAACAAAACAAATTATTCCAACACATGGAGACTAAATAATATGCTATTGAATGAAACATGGATAACCAAAAATATCAGGGAATAGATTAAAAAAAATTGTAGACATCAGTGAGAATGATGTACAACATATCAAATCTCTGGGACACTATGAAAGCTATGAAAGCATTACTAAGAGGAAAATTTATTGCATGGAGCACATTCAAGAAAAGAACGAAAAGTCAACAACTAAATGACCTAACATTACAGCTCAAATCCCTAAAAAACGAAGAACATAAAAGCAACAAAACTAGTTGAAGACAGGAAATAATTAAAATCAGAGGTGAAATCAAGGAAATTGAAACAAAAGAAACAATTCAAAAAATTGACAAAACAAAAAGTTGGTTCTTTGAAAAAGTAAACAAAATAGAAAAACTCTTAGCCACACTAACAAAGAGAAGAAGAGAGAAAACTCAAATTACTAAAATTCATGATGAAAAAGGAAATATCATGAGACACCACTGAGATACAGAATATAATGAGAAGCTACTTTGAAAATCTGTATTCCAACAAAATAGAAACAACCAAAGACATTGACAAATTTCTAGAGACATATACTCCTCCTAAACTGAACCAGGAGGACATACACAATTTAAACAGACCGATAACAAGCAATGAAATGGAAGAAGCCATTAAAAACTTACCATCCAAGAAAAGCCCAGGACCAGACATATTCTCAGCCAAGTTCTACAAGATCTTCAAAGAAGAACTCATTCTAATACTTCTCAAAGTATTCCAGGAAATAGAAAAGAAGGGTACCATACCAAACTCATTCTATGAAGCTAATATCACCCTCATACACAAACCAGGAAAAGACACATCAAGGAAAGAAAATTTTAGACCAATATCCTTGATGAATATTGGTGCAAAGATCCTTAACAAAATCCTGGCAAAACGTATCCAGAAACATATTAAGAAAATTGTGAACCACGAACAAGTGGGTTCATACCTGGAATACAAAGATGGTTTAACATCCGTAAATCAGTAAACGTAATCCATCATGCCAATAGATTTAAGGATAAGAATCATATGGTTATTTCAATTGACGCAGAAAAAGCACTCAACAAAAACAACACCACTTCATGCTCAAAACACTTGAAAGAATATGGATAGTAGGAACATACCTGAACATTGTAAAGGCTATTTATGCTAAGCCCATGGCCAACATCATTCTTAATGGAGAAAAACTGAAAGCCTTCCCTTTGAAAATGGGAACAAGACAGGGATGTCCTCTTTCAACATTGTTCTTGAAATACTAGCCAGAGCAAATAGAGAGTAAAGAAATTAAAAGGATGTGAATAGGAAAATAGGAACTAAAGTTGTCATTATTTGCTGATGACCCAATTCTATATTTAGAGAATGCAAAAAACTCCTCCAGAAAACTTCTAGACCTCATCAATGAATTGAGCAAAATAGCAGGTTATAAAATCAACATGCATAAATCTAAAGAATTTTTATATGCAAGCAATGAAAATCTGAAAGGGAAATGAGGAAAACAACTCCATTTGCAATAGCCTCAAAAAAAAAAATTAAAATACTTGGAAATCAATCTAACCAAAGAGGTAGAAGACCTGTACAATGAAAACTACAAAATGCTGAAGTAAGAATTTCAGGAAGACATTAGAAGATGGAAATATCTCCCATGTTCTTGGATAGGCAGAATTAATGTTTTCAAAATGGCCATACTACCAAAAGTGCTATACAGATTCAATGCAATTCCATTTAAAATCCCAATGGTGTACCTTACAGAAATAGAGCAAGCAATCATGAAATTCATCTGGAAAAATAAGAAACCCAGAATAACTAAAGAAATCATTAGCAGGAAGAGTGAAGCAGAGGGTATCACAATACCAGAACTTCAACTATACTACAAAGCAACAGAAAAAAAAAAGCATGGTATTGACACCAAAATAGACAGGTAGATCAATGGTACAGAATAGAGAACATGGACACAAACCCAAATAAATACAATTTTCTCATACTAGACAAAGGTGCCAAAAATATGCAATGGAGAAAAGAAAGCCACTCCAACAAATGGTGCTGGGAAAACTGGAAATCCATATGCAGCAGAATGAAATTAACCCCTATCTCTCACCCTGCACAAAAAAACAACTCAAAATGAATTAAGTACCTTGGAATAATACCAGAGACCCCTCACTTTATAGAAGAAAATGTAGGTCCAAATTTTCAACATGTCAGCTTACGATCAGACTTCCTTAACAGGACTCCCATAGCTCAAGAAATAAAAGCAAAAATAAATAGCTGAGATAGATTCAAACTAAATAGCTTTCTCTCAGCAAAGGAAACTATCAGCAATGTGAAGAAATAATCTACAGAGTGAGAGAAAATCTTTGCCACTCATGCTTCAGATATAGCACTAATTTCCAGAATACATAAAGTAATCAAAAACTCTATACCAAGAATACAAATAATCCAATCAACAAATGGGCTAAAGAAATGAACAGACACTTCACAGAAGAAGATCTACAAGCAATCAACAGATATATGAAAAAATGTTCAACATCTCTAGTAATAAGATAAATGGAAATCAAAACTACCCTAAGATTCCATCTCACCCCAATTAGAATGGCAATTATCAAGAATACAAGCAACCATAGGTGTTGGCTAGGATGTGGGGAAAAAGGTACACTCATACATTGATGGTGGGGCTGCAAATTGGTGCAGCCATTCTGGAAAGCAGTGTGGAGATTCCTCAGGAAGCTATGAATGGATCCACCATTTGACCCAGCTATCCCACTCCTTGGCCTATACCCAAAGACTTAAATTCAGCATACTGCAGAGATGCAGCCACGTCAATGTTCATAGCTGCTCAATTCACAGTAGCCAGATTGTGGAACCAACCTAGATGTCCTTCAAATGATGAATGGATAAAGAAACTGTGGTATATATATATATATATATATATGTATATATATATATACATATATATATATATATATATATATATACAATGGAATATTACTCAGCATTAAAGAAGAATAAAATTATGGCATTTGCAGGCAAATGGATGAAATTGGAAAATATCAGGCTAAGTGAGATAAACCTATCTAATAAAACTAAAGGAAGAATGATTGCACTGAGAAGCAGATGATGACACATAAGGGTGGGTGGGAGTGGGGCAAGAATATAGAAAGAAGGGACTTTATAAAGGGAAAAGAGGAGTGGGAGGGGAGGGTAGAATGAAAAAATAACAGAATGAATCAAACACCATTGCCCTATGTAAATGTATGATTACACAAATGGTATACCTCTACTTCATGTACAAACAGAGAAACAACATGTATCCCAATTGATTATAATAAAAATAAATTTAGAAAATTAAAAAGGATTCAAAAAAACCATTATCTGTCATCCAAATTAAAAATTTCCATTTGCAAATGATTGTGTTAAGGGAAAATAACCATTTGAATAACCAATTCATCATGTTGTCAAGCAAACATTGTGTTGGGCAATTGTCTCAGAGCAATGGAAACTACTCACTCAGAAATCTGTGGATGAAGATTCATAGATGCTTTATCCATGGCAGCCAAATTCAGAATCAACTCAATTTTCCTTCAGTGAGGGAGAAGCTACAATTGCTGTGGTCTTTATGACATGGCATTCTACTGGGCATAAAGACTAGTGGGTTAGGGATGCACCCAGCAAGGAGGAGTTTCCAGGGTCTTATTTTGAGTGGAAAACCAGAGTTATGTGGTGCCTGTCACTTGCATGTTTTCTCATGTGGAACTGGGATGGCACCCTGGCCTGGGCCCTGCTGGGCACACACTCTGTATTGAGCTAAGCTCAGTCCCCATATGCCTTTCTTGCAGTGGTAGTAAGGTCAGGGATGGAGAAGGAAGCAGTGTGGTTGTAAGAGGTACACATCGGGGAGCCTCCTGGTGGTGGTGCATATGAATAACCTGATCATGAGTAACAGGCTGTAGAAGTGAAAAACTTGCCCAGCACCACACACACTGTTGTGGGGTGCAACTTAAGAGTTGCTATTTTGTGTTGCCAAATATGTCATGCTAAGCAAATGTTGATGGCTACAGAGGCTGGGTGTTCCCACGGGGGATGCATTTCCAATATAACATGGAGTCTCAAGGTAAAATGGTGTCTGTTTATTCATTGTCCATATAGCCTGTCCTATAAAATTTCCAGGGAGTCAAATATGTCAACCCATTACAACACATTTTACTGCCCAGCACAAACACAAACATTAGTGTAAGCTGTGAAAACTTCATGAGCTCCATGAATCAAATCTATTTCAGTTCCTCATGTTGAAATTATGCTCTAGTTATGCATGATATAAACATGGAAAAAGTCAGAGAAAGGTGCATGGGACTGTTCTGGACATTCTTTTGCAATAACTGTGAATATACAATTATTTTAAAAATAAAAAGTAAAGAAAAATATCATAGATTTTTTTACTTGCACACTCTGGGGAAAAAATTTGGACATTTTTCTCTCCAGTATTTGTCAGAAATTTTAAGGTTTGATGCCTCCCTATGCTGAGGAACTCAGGATGAAACTCATCCAGTGTTGAGAGGGGTCTGCAGTGCTGCCCTTCCTTAATGCAAACTGTGATTACTAATGGGACAAGTTAAAATATGATCCATGTTTTCTAATGGAAAAATAACCAATGGATATAAAAATTACATTGTACCTTTGGAAACATGAATAAGAGATGAATGGATATTATGTGATATTCTTTTTATAAAATAATTCACATTGAAAGTAAGTTTTTTTATTCCATTAATGCATAAGTTATACAAAATTAATCATGAAAAGTAGGACCCAAAAATGTTTTTGTGTGATACAACGTTAGGAAACTTCAACCTGCATTTTTTTTTCCTTTGGTACCAGGGATTGAACTCAGGAGCAGTTGATCACTGTGCCACATCCACACTCCTGTTTTGTATTTTATTTAGAAACAGGGTCTCATGAGTTGCTTAGGGCCTTGCCATTGCTAAGGCTGGCTTTGAACTTGATATCCCCCTACTACACTCTCCCAAGCAGCTGGGATTACAGGCATATATCACTGCACCAACCTAGAACCTACAATGTAAACCAGGGTACTATAGCATACACAATATAGTACACTCCTGTTCTAAATTAAATATGATGTATGTTTCCTAGTGTGCCTATAGATTCTCTCACTGATGTAATCATGATAGGTTTTTAAGCCAGCAATCATGATCTATACCAGTGGGGAGGAGCCATAGTGAGTCTGGATCTTGATCTCTCTATGGCACCTCACAAGAGTGAATCCCCAATTTCCATGTTAAAAAAAAATGTAATTACATGTTTTATGGTTTAGATTTGGTGGCCCCACAAAAAAACTCACATGAGAAACAATGCATGAAGACTCAGAGAAGAAGTGATTATGCTATTTTGTAAATCTAATCAGTGAGTTAATCACTGAGGGATTAACTGAGTAATGATTCTAGGCAGGTGGGTATAGCTGGAGGAGGTGGTTCATTGAGGTATCATTATGGGGTGTATATTTTATATCTGGAGAATTGATGGAGTTCCTCTTTCTGCTTCCTGATTGTAATGTGGGCCTCTTCCCTCTGCTACACTCTTCCAGCCTCACCTGAAGCCCAGAAGAGTGGAGCCTGCTGTCTACAGAACTAGACTTCCGAAACCATGAGCCCCTAAATAAAGTTTTGCTCCTCTACATTTGTTCTGGTTGGGTCTTTTAGGCACAGTTATGAAAAAGTTGTCTAAGACAACCAGTTAGACCTAAAAGTCTTAATAGACCCAAAAAGAGATATCAAAATATTCATATTATTTGAAAAATATGGAGTTAACTTCAAAAGCAACCTTAAGAAAATGTAAAGGTGCTAAAAAACAGGATGAATCCAGGGCTGAAATAAATCTTAGAAATGGATCAGGAAATCCTTTGGAAAAGTGACAAATACCTTAACAAGCAGCTTTCCCATGAGAAGTATGCCTGAACCAGAGGCTCCTAGAAGGCTGGAGAAATTAACTGTGCACCTTCATGTGGAGAAGTCTCCCTGCAGGGGACATGGATAAAGGGAGAGCCATGCACAGTACCTGGAGGAATGTCTCAAGGCCTGTGTCATGGAACAGTAGCCATAAAACTAGAACAGACCCTGAGTGTGTCCACTGGAACAAAGTTCAGTATGCAGAAGAGCCAGCAGACTGCTGAAAGTCAGGTCACACTGATGGTGGCAGGGTTGGGGGTCCACCAGGGTGGGCTGTGCATGCTACCTGAATGTCTCATACTGGGCAGTGTCACAAGGACAGTCAGCCTGTGGGAACTCTCAGTGCTCCACAGCTGCTTGGGTAGTTTGTCTGTTGTGTCTAAATAACAGAAAAATAAAATAATTAATACATTTTTATAAGTACACAAGATTTCATAAGAAATATAAGAAAGTCACTTTACTCTGTTAACCTCCTTTTGCTTTTCTCTTTGGGGATTATACATATTGGAATACCGTTCCTTTCTCTATACCTGTATTCAGAAACAGTTCAGAAATAAATAAGAGTAACCAATATGCAGTTTGAAGTTGTAGTTCTCACACACAAGAACAGATTTTACATTTGGACTGAGACATCTCATGGATGGCTGGGAGTTCTATATGATAACCAGAGAACAACTCCACCCAGCTCAGTGGTTTATAAATTCAAAGAATACTGCAATTAAAATTTTAAAAAACTACGGAAACAGAAACCCACATTTGTGAGGTACTGGAAACTTTCAGGGATACTATAAATCTACAGGGCAGAAACTGTACTACCTTAGACCCCCATGGCTAGATGGGAAGACACACAAACAAAATGAAAAAAAAAAAAGAAAGAAAGAAATAAAGCACTCCAAACAAACCAGGATGCTCCAATTATAGACTCCATTGACAAGCCAGTAGAAGAAATGTCAGAGAAGGAGTTCAGAATATACTTAGTAAAACTGCTTCACAACTTTAAAGAGGATATGAAGAGGGAAATCAAAGCTATGTTTCAGGAAAGGGAGAACATCTTAAAGAAAAATATAAAGATCCTGAGAAGAAATCTAGAAGAAATCTTTGAAATGCAGGAATCAATAAACCAAAATACAAATTCAATGGAAAGTAGCACCAACGGAGGAGACCATTTGGAAGACAGAACTTCAGGCAATGAAGACAAAATATATAATTTTCAAAATAAAGGTGACCACACAGAGAAGATGATAAATTATGTGACATTCCCTCACCCAGACACAATGCCTGAACAGCAGCTGCTGAAGCCAACTGAGTGGAGCTACTGTGACTACTTCTGGGCTGATAAGAAAGATCCCCAAGGGAATAGCACCATGGCAGGGTTTGAACTGCTGCTCCAAAAGCAACTGAAGGGCAAACAAATGCAGAAAGAAATGTCTGAATTTGTCCAAGGGAGGAGAAAGATTGAAGAAAAATATGCAAAGAACTTGGCTAAGCTCTCTCAGAGCTCATTGGCTGCACAGGAGGAATGCTTCCTGGGAGAAGCATGGGCTCAGGAGAAGAAAAGCCTGGCAGATGAAGCAGAAGTTCATCTCAAGTTCATTGCCAAGCTCATAGCAAGGTAGAGAAACCCCTAATGAACTTTCGTGAGAACTTCAAGAAAGACATGAAAAAGTGTGACCACCATATCACTGACCTCCACAAGCAACTAACCAGCCACTATGCATTGGTGGAGAAGGCCCAGAAAGCCCTCACAAAGCAGCAGAGAGACCTGGAGATGAAGACCGAGCAGCTGGAGATCAAACTGAGCAACAAGATGGAGGACATCAAGAAGTCATGGAAGAAGACCTTATGTGCTGTGTGGACCTCTACAACCAAGCCCAGTCCAAGTGGTTTGAAGAGATGGTGACCACCACTTTGGAGCTGGAGCAGCTGGAAGTGGAGAGGGTGGAGAAAATCTGGCAACATTTGTGATAGTACACAGAGCTGTGGCATGAGATGGACATGTTCAATCAAAGCGCAGTTGAGTCTGTGGACCAACTGCTTCGAAAAGTGGACTCGGCCAAAGACAGAGAGCTGTGGGTCAGAGAGCACAAAATGGGCAACATTCACCCTGTGGACATGGAGATCTAGACACACCTGTGTGGCCCTGGGAGTCCTGCCCAGGAGAAGGGCTGGGTGTCCCACAGAGAAGAGATGGTGTCTCCTGCTGGGTGAAGCTGCCCTCCCACCCACTCCACTGTCCACTGAGGAGAGAGGAGAGGGCTGGTGATACCAGAAGGGTGATGAGGATGGCCCAGCTAGGGGATCCCAAATATTCCCAGGCTAAGAAGACAGACTTGCAACCTGGCCCTTGTCTCCAAGACTGAAGCCCCCAAACCCCATGCCATGCTTGTTGCTCTGAGAACAAACTGAGGCTAGAAAAAAAAAATTGAAACTACTTTAACACCTGAAGACTAAATAATATAATATTGATTGACCAGTACATAGCTGAAGAAATCAGGAATCAAATAAAAAATACTTATAGGTAATTGAGAAAAATGTCACAACATATCAAAATCTCTGTGACAATATAAAGGTAGTTCTTAATGTGCTTATTGTGTTTGTCTTATTTATTAAAAGAATAAAAAGACACTAAATAAATAACCTAATATTATATCTCAAAACCCTCTAAAAAGAAAAACAAATCAACACCAAAAGCTGTAGAAGACTGGAAATAATTAAAATTGTACAGATGAAATTGATGAAACTGAAACAATAAAAAATTTTTAAAAATCAACAAAACATTAGTTTTTTGACAAATAAAATTGATAAATTTTAACCAAGCTAACAAAAATAGAGAAAAACTCAAATTACTAAAACTCATAATGAAAAAGCAAATATTACCACAGATAATACTGAAATACAGACAATAATCTGAAGCTATTTTGAAAATCTATTTTCCAATAAAATAGAAAATCATGAAGACATTGAAAAATTTCTAGAGATACATGCCCTACCTAAATTAAATCAGGAGGATATAAACAGATCAGTTTCTAGCAATGAGATTGAAGACACGATCAAAAGTCTATCAACAAAGAAAAGCCCAGGACCAGATAGATTATCAGTCACACCTTCAAAGAAGAACTAAGACCTATCCTCCTTAAATTATTCCAAAAATAGAAAAAAAAGAAAATTCTTTCAAACTCATTCTATGAAGCTAGTATCACCCTCATACCAAAATCAGACAAAAGCACATCAAGGAAAGAAAACTTCAGACCAATGTCCTTGATGAATATAGATGCAAAAATTCTAATAAAATACTGGGATAATTGCACATGAAAACATATTAAAAGGATAGTGTGCCAAGATCAAGTGGAGTTCATCTTAGGGATGGAAGGTTGGTTCAACACATGGAAATCAGTAAATATATTTTATTATATCAATAGACTTATAGACAATAATCACATGAGTATCACAATAGATGCAGAAAATCCATTTAACAAAATTTAGCATCCATTCTTGCTCAAAACACTAGAAAAACTAGGGATAGTTGGAATATATGTCAACAGTGTAAAAGCTATATATGCTAAAACCAAGGTTAGCATCATTCTAAATGAATAAAACTTTAAAACAATCTAAAAGCTGGAACAAGACAGGGATGTCCTCTTTCACCATTTCTATTCAACATAATCCTTGACACCCTAGCCAGAGCAATTAAACAAAAGAAATAAATTGAATGGATACAAATAGGAAAAGAAGAGCTCAAAGTATATTTGTGGATGATATGACTTTATATTTACAAGACACAAAACACTGCACCAGAAATATTCTAGAGCTCAAATAAATTCAGCAAGGTAACAGGATATAAAATCAATACCCATTAGTCATTTCATTCCTATCCACCAACTATTAATCAACTGGAAATAAATTATAAAAAACAATTCCATTCACAACTCAAAAAATACTTGTGAATCAATCTAACAAAAGGTGAAAGACCTCTACAATGGAAACTACAAAACACTGAAGAGAGAAACTGAAGAAATGGAAAGAAGATGGAACTGAAGATGGAAAGATCTCCCATGTTCTTGTATAGGCATAATTAATATGTTCAAAACAGTCATACTACCAAAAGTGTTATATATATTCAATACAATCCCTGTCAAAAGTAAATGACACACTTCATAGAAATATAAAAAGCAGACAATATAGTTTTTTAACAGAATATGCTTTAGGTTTGTACTAAATTTGAAAAAAATATTAGAAAATTTGTTCCTATATATGTCTATTTACTCCTCCTTACTGTGAGTGATAGTGCAATGTAGATTGCATTTACACATGGTATACCTAAAATAATACATTTTATATTTTTTCATATATAATTATATATATTTTAAGGCAAGTGGAGAAGAAAGGATATAAAATGTATATTCACAGTACTCCTATATTAAACTTCTTATTCATTATATGTAGATTTGATTTATGATCTGTTGTCATTTTCTTACTCCAATCTTTGTTCCCTCTTCCTTTTCTTTTTCTGTTATTGTCAAACATGTTTCATTTTTTGTGTTGTAAACTCAATGCTCTTTCAGTAGTAACAGTGTAGGTACAAATTGCATAAACAATGACATAATTGTTGTCCATAGCTTTAACAAAAATAATGATAATTTTTATAATGGTAATTGTGTCATAAGTATAATGCTGCTGAGAAGCATACAAAGTTTCCATGCATTTTGGAAGATTATTTGGAATAATATTTGTAAAAAATAAAATTTTTAAATTAGTTATTCTGAAATACATTTTAGAAAAAGTGTGCACCTATGTAAAATATATGTGCAATATTTTTATTTACATTATATATTCAACATAAGAATAGAAATTCAACTTTTTCATGTCCATCTTCTGAAATATATGCAAACTTTAAAATCAAGATAAGACATTTGTAACACTATTGGTATGTGTTCCTGGAAAATATATTAAGTTGAAATAAACAGAAAAAAATGGTGAAATTTAATTTATGTTATATATAGGTTTTCTTTCACTTGTATATTGCAAAACTCATGGGATAATGCAAAAACTTAATGTAGTAGAACTTTGATATTCTGGCCCTGATAAATAAAATTGGAATGAGAGCCTGAAAAAAATTAAATTTTTATATTGTTTTCAAATCTTGAACGTTTTCATGGTGGAAGGTATTAAATTTTACTTATCAAAAATAAGACAGGGGGCGATCCAAGATGGCGGCCTAGAGGAAGACTGCACCCCCAGTCACTCCAGAACCCTGGAGTTAAGAAGGGGAGGCATTGAGAGACTCGAACTGAAATAGAGCCACGGGTGAGTCTGCCCACTGGGTAAAGCTTGGCCCGGGTGGCAGGCCCAGATAGAGGTGGCTTATTGGAGCCGGGCAGGGCAGCTAGAGTCATTCACAGGCAGCCCTGCGCACTCCAGTGGTGGGCCCCGCCCACACAGCCAGCTTCTCCAGGTTCTCGGAACGGAACTGGCCCGCTAGTGAGAGCCTTTCCGACCAGAACAAGCTCCGAGTCCCGGAGCCTCTGCAGCGCAGCGTACTCCAGCAACGAACCAGCGGAGAGCCGCGATCCGCAAACAGCCTCTGGGATTAGGGCAGGGCAGCCAGAGACCTCTTCAGGCGGCTCTGCCCACTCCGGCTGCAGGCTCTCTTCACGGGGCGATCCAAGACGGCGGCCTAGAGGGAGACTGCACCCCCAGTCGCTCCAGAACCCTGGAGCTAAGAAGGGGAGGCATTGAGAGACTCGGACTGAAATAGAGCCACGGGTGAGTCTGCCCACTGGGTAAAGCTTGGCCCGGGTGGCAGGCCCAGATAGAGGTGGCTTATTGGAGCCGGGCAGGGCAGCTAGAGTCTTCCCAAGGTAGCCTTCCACACTCCGGCAGTGGGCTCCTCCCACACGGCCAGCTGCAGGGCGCAGGCCGACAGTGAGAGCATTTCCGCACAGAGCCAGTTCCAAACCGTGGAACCAGTAGGGGGCTAGGGGCAGTTTTCTTTGGATGAGCTGCTTTATCAGATTCCTCCAAGACATCAGGCTACTGAAGGCTGGGAGGTGATACACTGGAAATCTACCGGAACACTATAAGCCAGTAGCGGAAAACTGCAATATCTCAGGGTCCCACTGACAACTGACCAATATGAGAAAACAAGGGAAGAAAATGTCCCAAAAAAACCTAGATACTACATCAATAAAACCCAATGACAGCACAGCAGAAGAAATGTTAGAAAGGGAGTTCAGAATGTACTTAATTAAAATGATCAGGGAAGCTAATGAGGAGATGAAAGAGCAAATGCAGGCATTGAAGGAGGAGATGAAAGAGCAAATGCAGGCATTAAATGATCGCACCAATCAACAGTTAAAAGACCAAATACGGGAAGCAAGAGATCATTTCAATAAAGAGTTAGAGATACTGAAAAAAAAAACAAACTGAAAATCTTGAAATGAAGGAAACAATAAACCAAGTAAAAACTCCATAGAAAGCATAACTAATAGGATAGAACACCTGGAAGACAGAACCTCAGACATTGAAGACAAATTATTTAATCTTGAAAGCAAAGTTGGCTAAACAGAAAAGATGGTAAGAAATCATGAACAGAATCTACAAGAATTATGGGATATCATGAAAAGGCCAAATTTAAGCATTATTGGGATTGAGGAAGGCTTAGAGAAACAAACCAAAGGAAAGAACAATCTATTCAATGAGATAATATCAGAAAATTTCCCAAATCTGAAGAATGAAATGGAAAACCAAGTACAAGAGGCTTATAGAACTCCAAACATACAAAATTACAACAGACCCACACCAAGGCACATTATTATGAAAATACCTAACATACAAAATAAAGACAGAATTTTAAAGGCCGCGAGAGAAAAGAATCAAATTACATTCAGAGGGAAGCCAATAAGAATATCAGCAGATTTTTCAATCCAGACCCTAAAAGCTAGAAGGGCCTGGAACAACATATACCAAGCCCTGAAAGAAAACGGATGCCAACCAAGAATCTTATACCCAGCAAAACTTACCTTCAAATTTGACGATGAAATAAGATCCTTCCATGATAAACAAAAGCTAAAGGAATTTACAAAAAGAAAGCCAGCATTACAGAACATTCTCAGCAAAATATTCCATGAGGAAAAGATGAAAAACAACGATGCAAATCAGCAACAGGAGGCGCTAGACTAAAGGAATAGCCAAATAAAGGAGAAACCAAATCATGTCAAAAACAAATCTGAGTCAATTGACTGGGAATACAAATCATATCACAATAATAACCCTGAATGTTAATGGACTGAATTCATCAATCAAAAGACACAGACTGGCAGATTGGATTAAAAAGAAAAATCCAACAAAATGCAGCCTGAAAGAGACTCACCTCATAGAAAGAGACACCCATAGACTAAAGGTGAAAGGATGGGGAAAAACATACCATGCACACGGACACAGCAAAAAAGCTGGAGTATCCATCCTCATCTCAGATAATGTGGACTTCAAATCAAAACTAGTCAGAAGGGATAAAGAAGGACATTACATGCTGCTTAAGGGAAGCATAAATCAGCAAGACATAACAATCATAAATATCTATGCCCCAAACATTGGCTCATCCACATACGTCAAACAAATCCTTCTCAATTACAGAATTCAAATAGACCACAACACAATCATACTAGGCGATTTTAACACAGCTCTCTCACCACTGGATAGATCGTCCAAACAAAAATTGAATAAAGAAACTATAGATCTCAACAACACAATCAGCAATTTAGACTTAACGGACATATATAGAATATACCATCCAACAAAGAACGAATGCACTTTCTTCTCAGCAGCACATGGATCCTTCTCTAAAATAGACCATATTTTATGCCACAAAGCTACTGTTAGCAAATACAAGAAGATAGAGATACTACCTTGTACTCTATCAGATGATAATGGATTGAAATTAGAAATAAATGACAGAATAAAAAACAGAAACTTCTCCAATACCTGGAGACTAAATAATACACTATTATATGATGAATGGATAACAGAAGACATCAGGAGGGAAATAAAAAAATTCTTAGAAGTAAACGAGAACAAAGACACATCATATCAAAATCTCTGGGACACTATGAAAGCAGTACTTAGAGGAAGATTTATTTCATGGGGTGCATTCAATAAAAGAAGTAGAAATCAACAAATAAACGACTTAACACTACAGCTCAAAGTACTAGAAAAAGAAGAGCAGACCAATACCAAAAGTAGTAGAAGACAGGAAATAGTTAAAATCAGAGCCGAAATCAACGAAATCGAAACAAAAGAAACAATTGGAAAAATTAACAAAATAAATAGTTGGTTCTTTGAAAAAATAAATAAAATTGATAAACCCTTAGCCACACTAACAAAGAGAAAGAGGGAGAAAACTCAAATTACTAAAATTCGGAATGAACAAGGAAACATCACAACAGACATGAGTGAAATACAAAACATAATTAGAAGCTATTTCGAAAATCTATACTCCAACAAAACAGAAAACCTCGAAGACATCAACAAATTTCTAGAGACATATGAAGTACCTAAACTGAACGAGGAGGACATACACAACTTAAATAAACCAATTTCAAGCAATGAAATAGAAGAGGTCATCAAAAGCCTACCAACAAAGAAAAGTCCAGGACCAGATGGGTTCTCAGCCGAGTTCTACAAAACCTTTAAAGAAGAGCTCATTCCAATACTTCTCAAATTATTCCATGAAATAGAAGAGGAGGGAACCCTACCAAACTCGTTCTATGAAGCCAATATCACCCTGATACCTAAACCAGACAGAGACACATCGAGGAAAGAAAATTTCAGACCAATATCCTTAATGAATATCGACGCAAAAATTCTCAACAAAATTTTAGCAAATCGCATACAAATATATATTAAAAAGATAGTGCACCATGATCAAGTGGGTTTTATCCCAGGGATGCAAGGTTGGTTCAACATTCGGAAATCAGTAAATGTCATTCACCATATCAACAGACTTAAAGTTAAGAATCACATGATTATTTCAATAGATGCAGAAAAAGCATTTGATAAAATACAGCATCCCTTCATGCTCAAAACACTAGAAAAAATTGGGGTAGTGGGAACATTCCTAAACATTATAAAGGCAATCTACGCTAAGCCCATGGCTAATATCATTCTAAATGATGAAAAACTGAAAGCGTTCCCCCTAAAAACTGGAACAAGGCAGGGATGCCCTCTTTCACTGCTTCTATTCAACATCGTCCTTGAGACTCTAGCCAGAGCAATCAGACAAACCAAAGAAATTAAAGGGATACGAATAGAAAAAGAAGAACTCACACTATCCCTGTTCACTGATGACATGATTATATATTTAGAGGAACCTGGAAATTCCACCAGAAAACTTTTAGAACTCATAAGTGAATTCAGTAAAGTAGCAGGTTACAAGATCAATGCTCATAAATCCAATGCATTTTTATACATAAGTGTTGAATCTTCAGAAAGAGAAATTAGGAAAACTACCCCATTCACAATAGCATCGAAAAAAATAAAATACTTGGGAATCAATCTCACAAGAGAGGTGAAAGACCTCTACAATGAGAACTACAGAACACTAAAGAAAGAAATTCAAGAAAACCTTAGAAGATGGAAAGATCTACCATGTTCCTGGATAGGCAGAATTAATATCGTCAAAATGGCTATACTACCTAAAGTGCTATACAGATTCAATGCAATTCCAATTAAAATCCCAATGATGTACCTTGCAGAAATAGAGCAAGCAATTATGAAATTCATCTGGAAGAATAAAAAACCTAGAATAGCTAAAGCAATCCTCAGTAGCAAGAGCGAAGCAGGGGGTATTGCAATACCAGATCTTCAACTCTACTACAAAGCAATAGTAACAAAAATGGCATGGTATTGGTACCAAAATAGACAGGTAGATCAATGGTACAGAATAGAGGACATGGACACAAACCCAAATAAATACAATTTTCTCATACTAGACAAAGGTTCCAACAATATGCAATGGAGGAAAGATAGCCTCTTCAACAAATGGTGCTGGGAAAACTGGAAAACCATATGCAATAGAATGAAATTAAACCCCTATCTCTCACCCTACAGAAAACTCAACTCAAAATGGATCAAGGACCTTGGAATCAGACCAGAGACCCTGCATCTTATAGAAGAAAAAGTAGGTCCAAATCTTCAACTTGTTGGCTCAGGATCAGATTTCCTTAACAGGACACCCATAGCACAAGAAATAAAAGCAAGAATCAACATCTGGGATAGATTCAAACTTAAAAGCTTTCTCTCAGCAGAGGAAACTATCAGAAATGTGAAGAGAGAGCCTACAGAGTGGGAGAATTTCTTTGCCAACCATACCTCAGATAGAGCGCTAATTTCCAGAATCTATAAAGATCTCAAAAAACTCTACACGAAGAATACAAATAATCCAATCAACAAATGGGCTAAGGAAATGAACAGACACTTCACAGAAGAAGATGTACAAGTAATCAACAGATATATGAAAAAATGTTCAACATCCCTAGTAATAAGGGAATTGCAAATCAAAACTACCCTAAGATTTCATCTCACCCCAATTAGAATGGCGATTATCAAGAATACAAGCAACAATAGGTGTTGGCGAGGATGTGGTGAAAAAGGAACACTCATACATTGCTGGTGGGGTTGCAAATTAGTGCAACCACTCTGGAAAGCAGTGTGGAGATTCCTCAGAAAGCTTGGAATGGAAACACCATTTGACCCAGCTATCCCACTCCTTGGCCTATACCCAAAGGACTTACAATCAGCATACTACAGAGATACAGCCACATCAATGTTCATTGCTGCTCAATTCACCATAGCCAGATTGTGCAACCAACCTAGATGCCCTTCAGTTGATGAATGGATAAAGAAACTGTGGCATATATATACAATGGAATATTACTCCGCAATGAAGAATGATAAAATTATGGCATTTGTAGGCAAATGGTCGAAATTGGAGAATATCATGCTAAGTGAGATAAGCCAATCTCAAAAAACTAAAGGTCGAATGATCTCGCTGATAAGCGGATGAGGACATATAATGGGGGGTGGGAGGGGCTAGCATTAGGTTTAGGGTTAGGTTTAGAGTTAGGCTAAGGACAGCGGCAAGAATGAAGGAAAGAAGGACTGTGTAGAGGGAAAAGAGGGGTGGGAGTGGTGGGGGGAGGGGAAAAATAAAATAAACATCATTACCCTATGTAAATGTAAAAAATAAAAAAAAATAAAAATAAAAAAAAAATAAGACAGATTATGGACTGGGGATATAACTCAGTTGGTAGAGTGCTTGCCTCGCAAGCACAAGGCCCTGGGTTCAATCCCCAGCATTGCAAAAAAAAAAAAAAAAGACAGATTATTAAGATAAATACTAAAAACCAAATGACATAGGTAATCTTTTTTGTTGGGGTATGAATTCACAAATTGATTATTTCTTCACCATGACAAGTTTAACAATAATCTGTTGATAGCTGTGTTTCCATTAATTAGGTTGGTCTCAAAGTAGGAAATCCATTGGGCTTAAAAGTGCCCACACAAGGACTTAAATATTTACTCTTGCAAGCCTCAGTGTTTGTGATGAGAACACAATTATTTTAAGAATTCTTTCCCCTTTGACCAATGTGCTTAATTTGTGCTTTCTAATTAAAAATGCTTAATTTGCTACCTCCTAGGAAAATAAAATATTTACATAATTTTCATTTGATTCTATGTTTGCCAGGGAAGAGAAGATTGCAATTCAGGAACACTGGTGGCAAAGCAATAGCAATATTCAAAGAGTACTGTTCCACCCATTAGTCAAATGCTTCAGTTCACCCAGGAGTTCTTCATATGAGGAAACATCCTTCATCAAACTCTTTCTTGGCTTCAGTTTTAAGGAATGTATTCTGAAAATCAGGGAAATATCAGGGAAGCAGATGATCCTAAAATCTGTATTTATTTAGCATATGTTTCTCTGTGTTATCCTAAATCTGTTGCTGTATCTAAGCCATCAATTTTGTGTGCTTATATTTCATGGAACCTCAGCAACATAATGCAATATTTTATTTTATTCCAGTTTATTAGTTGCATAGGATATGCATTTTCAAATCAATTATTTTTATTCTTGAGAAATAGATCACATTACCTCCTTAACTTGGAACTTATAGAAATGTAAGTGATCTGCTTGTGACATTTACAATATGAATGATTTATATCATTATCATAAACTCTAACATTATATGATAAAATTTTTACAAAGAAAAATTTTCCCTCTGCCAAATTTGCTTCTTCACAAATAGCAAGGTAAAGAAAAATAAAAAAATTAATATATAAACTTCTTTATAATGCTTTTTCAACTATCTAACAGTTCACAGAGAACTAAAGAAGATTTATAATGATGTTTAGTAACTACCCTATATACAAAATGTGCCTATTGCTTTTATGCTTTTTTAGCAAAATCTGAGAAAACCATCATGTACAGAAACTTAGGTAATCTGTTTATGTGTAAATTTATGCTATCATTTTGGTGATATAGCTTACTTGTAATGATGATCTTAGTAAAATATACTATACATCAATTGAAAACAATTTGCAACATAGTACTGTTTATGAGAATGTCCCTGAGATAACAACAATGGGAAGACCAACACCAATGACAAAAAGATTTTGAAGATCTGAATGAGTGCAATATCTTATATATATTCATATACTGCTATTTTTCTTGAATTTCCATAGATAATTATCATCATGCCTGAGAAATTCACCAATGTGACCACCATAACAGAATTCTTGCTTATGGGATTCCCTGATGACAAGGTTCTACAGAGACTATGTGTCATGCTCTTCTTCCTGATTTATCTGGCTGCACTGATAGGGAATCTCCTTATTATTACTCTCACCACCATAGACCAGCACCTCCAATCCCCCATGTATTTCTTCCTGAAGAATTTGTCCTTCATTGATATCTGCTATATCTCTGTCACTGTCCCTAAATCCATCATGAACTCTCTGACCAATATCCACTCCATCTCCTTTCTGGGATGTGCCTCACAAGTTTTCTTTGTTATATTTTTGGCTGGCACAGAGTTTTTCCTCCTTCTAGTCATGTCCTATGACCGCTATGCTGCCATCTGCCAACCTCTGCATTATGGGACCATCATGAATAGATATGCCTGTGTGCAGATGGTGATTATATCATGGTTCAGTGGCTGTGTATATGGATCCCTTCATGTTGCAGGCACATTCACTGCCCATTTCTGTGGAACCAACATAGTGCATCAGTTCTTTTGTGATATTCCATCATTACTTATGGTTTCTTGTTCCAGGAATAACATTCTAGAATATATATATATATATATATATATATATATATATATATCATTGTTAGCTGTTGTTTTGCATTTTTATGTTTTATTTCAATGGTTGTTTCCTATGTTTACATTTTCACCACTGTCCTTAGAATTCCTTATGCAAAAGGCAGGTTCAAAATTTTCTCCACCTGCCTGCCCCATCTTACTGTGGTGACTTTGTTTCTCTCCTCTGGATTTATCACATATTTATGTTCAGCATCAAAGTCCCCATCTTCCCTGAACCTCTTTATGTCAGTGTCATACTCTCTCTTACCTCCCAGTCTGAATCCTGTCATTTACAGTCTGAGAAACAGGGACATGAAAGTAGCCCTAAACAACATTTTTGGTGGGAAAATGATCCCTAACTTGTAAGCAGTTAGAGTGTTAGTATTCCTGACAATTATTAAAGTATGTCAAATTATTTGTTTTATATTAATACCTTAAAATGATTGAATAAATACAGTGCTATTGTTGATGCTGCATGACATAAAATATTTTATAATATTTACATGAATTTGGATGTTAAAGTATTGTCTTGACAGTTTACAAAGCAGTGGGATATTCCCTGTGTTATGTCCACATCAATGTACACCAGAATTAGAGATTTTTTTTTCATTTCTCATCTATTTTACTAGCACAAGTCTCTTTTGGTTTGGGATGTTTTATGATTGTTTCAAGATTTAGGTATTTTATTATGATTTATTTTGGTACTCTGCAATATTTCAAATGAGGATGAATTTACTCTATAAATTTAGTTATTTTAAAATGCTTTCTTTTTTATCTTTTACTTCTTTATATCAGAAAAGACCTAATATTGCAAATATTGCATTCAGAACAGTCTTTAAGAGAGGAGTTACTGATATAAGGTGTTACTGACTGATAACATAATGACATAATGACAGATTTGGGAGTATTGATATTTGATGATAATTTGAATAATTTTCATTACAAAGAAAACTTGTAAAGCACAGAGTATATTGACCTGACATACACAAGAAGATGTGATTATAATCTAGTTTCTTTTGTTCCAACACTTAATTTTTCTGAATTTGAATTGCACATAAATTTATGTAGAAGTTGAAATAAGTGTGCCATCAATTGAAATTTACTGTTAATATTCTGAAGTTAAATATATTATACATTGAATTCTAAGTTTATTTCTAAATTTAAATTTTCTAACATTAGATGCATTTTTATTAATTTAAACTACTTTGTTTCTTTCTGAAATTTAATGCATTTATGAAGAAAATAATTTTCCCCATTAATGTTAGCATTTTACTTATGTTTCTTTACCTTCCTTCATTTGTTCTTCCAATTTTACTTATATTTTCCAATTTTGCTTCATCTTTCTTATTTCCTTCATATTTTTTTCTTTGCAATGTATGTTTTCCAATGTATGTTTTACCACATCAATTATGGCATATTTTTCTCCTACTTGACTCACTACTTCTTTGTTTGACCACAATGCATTTCTCCTATGACACAGTCCTCATTTTTCCACTTAGTAAAATTGGAAACAGAATAGTGGTACTTTGTCCTCATCTTAGAACAATAATGGGGTAGTAAAGGTGCTGATGAAGATGGTGAAGGTGATGATGATAATGATTTCACAACTGCTGAGATCCAAGTGCTCCACATGGATTTATCCATTACTTCGGTACACCTTCAATTCAACTATGGCTAAGTTTCTCCTTTGTATGAAAAATTAAGACACATGAGGGTTAATAAATGTATCCCAAGTCACAAGGTTGATAAATTACAATATAATAATGTAATTTTAATTAGGACGCTATTCTGCAACTCTAAATACACACTTTGGTATCATTATTCCACCATAAGTTATCAGATTGGTGCTCTGTTTTGGTTATTCAATTTTTCAAAATATGTATAAAATTATAGCACAATAGTGATTTAAAAACTATAATAGATCCCTAACTTTATACTTTTGTGTTGTATAATATTTTCTTTTTTGTGGCAAATGGATAGTCTCTTATCCACATAATTAAATGTACTCATCAATAAAAAATTAACAATTTATATATAGGCTAAATTAATTAAATCCCAAAGACACAATACTGTCTACATACACTGTATTCGATGAGTCCAAGTGAGACATAGTACAAATAGCAAATAAAGTAGGAGGGAGAACTGACAAAGGGGTGGATTTGAGCGATGGCTTGACTATATGTGTGCAGCATGAGGGAATGTTTTGGAGTAATATAAGTATTTGTCACTTTGATATTAGTATTGGCCATGTTTAATGTATGCAAAACAACTCATCATGGTGCAAAGTTTAGTACATTTTACTACATTAGGTATCAATAATAAAGAATATGAATACCAAAACTATAGTTGTGGGGAAATCTTTCATGCCTGTTCCTTACATCCCACCTGAGTTCTATTTGCACATTTAATCATGGAAACTGGTATTAAGTATTTGCTATTTTAATTCATGAAGTTTGTGATAATTTTTTATGTTGCAATAGAAAACCATACAGCATTAAACTTCCAAAACAATATACTTGGAGAATATGGATTAAATTCCCTATTTCTTATCAATTTTATGAGTCATATTGTTTTGGATGGGAAGTGGAGATTTAATCATTTTATTTAAATAATCATATTAACATTGATTTTTCATAACATCCTCTTATTCCATATTTTCCTGTTAGTATTTTACTTTAATTTTATTTGTCATAATGATGTATACAATTTTCTCTGCTTAACAACTTGATCATTTTTTCCAAATTTATGTTTGTGCTATGAATTTTCAAGGAATATTTGGCTTTCTTTATTCTCCTCATATTATATTTGTTTATCTATTTTGTTATATCCCATCCTTAACTTTATTGTTTTTCCCATTTGTTTATATGTTTGACCAGTTTGATTTATTTTTGAGATAAAGATCAGGGTTATTCAAGTGTTTGTCTTAAAATTATTTTAAAACAATAACAATCTGTGTCCTATAAATCAATATACATAATATCCCTTCATATGAGTGAATTCAAAACATGTTTCTATTTCTATCCCAATATGTTTTTGACTTATATGTTCATTGAAAATATACTCTACATCTATATATACAGAGACATGGATATTATTTTAGCTTAAGATGTAGTAAAATATTGAAAAAACCAAGAATGCAAATAATCCAATCGACAAATGGGCTAAGGAAATGAATAGACACTTCACAGAAGAAGATTTACAAGCAATCAACAAACATATGGAAAAATGTTCAACATCTCTAGTAATAAGAGAAATGCAAATCAAAACCACCCGAAGATTCCATCTCACCCCAATCAGATTGGCGATTATCAAGAATACAAGCAACAACAGGTGTTGGCGAGGATGTGGGGAAAAAGGTACACTCATACATTGCTGGTGGAGTTGCAAATTAGTGCAACCACTCTGAAAGGCAGTATGTAGATTCCTTAGAAAACTTGGAATGGAACTAACATTTGACCCAGCTATCCCACTCCTTGGTCTATACCCAAAGGACTTACAATCAGCATACTACAGAGATACAGTCACATTAATGTTCATTGCTGCTCAATTCACCATAGCCAGATTGTGGAACCAACCTAGATGTCCTTTAATTGATGAATGGATAAAGAAACTGTGGTATATATATATACAATGGAATATTACTCAGCCATAAAGAATGATAAAATTATGGCATTTGCAGGCAAATGGATGAAACTGGAGAATATCATGCTAAGTGAGATAAGCCAATCTCAAAAAACCAAAGGAAGAATGATATCGCTAATAAGTGGATGATGACACATAATGGGGGGAGGGAGGGGTTAGTGTTAGGGTTAGAGTTAGGTTTAGGGAAGGGGGGCAAGAATGGAGGAAGGAAGGACTGTATAGAGGAAAAAAAGGGGTGGGAGGGGTGGGAGGAGTGGGGGGGAAGAAAAAAAAATAACAGAATGAATCAAACAACATTACCCTATGTAAATTTATGATTACACAAATGGTATGCCTTTACACCATGTACAGAGAAACAACATGTATCCCATTTGTTTACAATAATAAAAAAAAGAAAAATTTGATGCATGTATTGTCTCAATACAAAATACACACACATATATGTACATACATATACACATACATAGAGATATAATTTCTTTTGCTTTTTTATACTTTTTATATACTGACAAAATATTTTTGTATGCAAACCTGACTGATGAAATGCTTTCTGTGAGAAAGTAAAGACTTTGCTGGATGCTGTGTCACATGCCTATAATCCCAGAAGCAGGGGGAGTTACAAGTTCAAAGCTAGTCTCAGCAATTTATCAAGGCCCTAAGCAACTTAATAAGACCTTATTTCAAAAAATATATATAAATAAAAAATAAAAAGTTCTGGGGTTATTTTGGATTACCAGGTCCATCAGGGGCCCACCAAACAGCTGAGGAGGGTGTGGTGATGAAGTCAAAAAAAGACCTTGGGAGACCAGTTTCAAAGAACCCAATCTACTTAATTGTTACATTGGCAGGTTTATATTTTCAATCAGTCACTGGGCAGAATTTGTCTGAGAGCTGTATAACACAATGGACTTGCAACCTACTGCAGGGATGATAACCAATGGGCTAAAAAGGTCATTGGCAGAAAACAAGAGGAAAGTAACATGCTGAGGGTGAAAGGGGGGCTAGGTTGCCATAGCGATGGGGCTAGATGTGGTTAGTGTGCCAACCACAGTATCCAGGCTCAGTGTGCAGAGCCCTGAGAACCTGCCACATAAGCAACATAAGCCTCCTTCAATTTCATTTTCCCCACAGAGGCTCAGTGGTTGAGTGTCTGCCACATCTATTTCCTGCCACTCTGACATTTGACACGGTCTGATGGAGTAGAGGATCTGACACTTGACATTGTTGGAATAAAGAACTCAACACTTGACACAGTTCTATTGATCATCCTCCCTCTTGGGGGCCATAGGCATGGCATATCTCCATAAAAAGTAGTTGCTTTTTAATATTAATAATCAATATACCATTAGAAACTTATTGGAAAAACATTGGGAAGGTTTTACTGTATTGGGATACAAAAAAAGTGCACAATAAAAATTTAGCAGTAATACATAGATAAAATATATGAAAATAAAAAATTGTGGCTGTGCTCAAGTTTAAAGGAAACTGTGATTGCTTTAGTATAATAATAGATGGATAAAGAGGCATTCCTCTGAGCTTGGATGTGGTGTTTAGCCTTTGTTACTTTCCTAGTTTCAATAGTTGATTCTAGAGATAGTTTACATAATAAAAACATTTAGATTAGTCATTAATATAATTTGTGCTTTTCCTATGTCTAGTCTAATTCTTTGAGAATCAGAATAAGATTGTAGTCTGCCATTATTTGAAATTAGAGTAGACCAAATATTAACTAAAATTTGATTCCTTTGCCCTTTAATAATAGTAAAAGTTTCTCACTGTTAAACACTGGAGTTCATGGTGGGGGTGATTCCTCAAAAAATCTAGTAACATGTTTGTTCTGAAGGTTAAAGGCTGGCAGATCATGCTGCCCTCCGTTTAGCTGGGGGCAAGGTTGTTTTAGTTTAGCAGGGAGATGAGGTTGTTTTAATCTAGCTGGGAAATAAGATTGTTTTGGTCTGGACTGTCATACAGAGAGAATGTGTACTTTGAGAAGCGTAGATTGTACTTTTGAAGGTTTTTCTCATTTTAAACTAACCACAAATGATATAATCATTACTAAAGAAAAATATATATAAAAAGACGAGCAGAAAGACAGATTCAGCCTCAGAACACTTGGTGTCTCTGCTGTTTCTCCACCATGTGGATGCCTCCCATCCACCTAGCACCCCCGACCCCTGCTAGGGCTGGACCCCAGCAAGTGTCCCTTGTTTCAATTCTTGGCAACTTAAAAAAAATAAAAGCAAAGACATTAAAACTCTCCAAATCTATGGAAGTGATGTTAGCAAGATGGAAAAGTAGGAATGATTTTTGACAGTAACATTGAATAAGTTATTTAAACTATTAATGTT
Source organism: Sciurus carolinensis (assembly GCF_902686445.1). NCBI lineage: Eukaryota > Metazoa > Chordata > Mammalia > Rodentia > Sciuridae > Sciurus > Sciurus carolinensis. The sequence continues at coordinate 191,951 of NW_025920166.1, read as the reverse complement.
TTAAATAGTATTTTAAAATATCAGTGGCAAAATAAACTATATTAATATAATATTAAGCATAATTAAAACACATTTACATTAAAATGCAACAGAAAATACTTTCTCCATGAAGAAATAACAAATATATGAGGAGGTAGATATGTTTAACCTGACTAGAGAATCACAAACTTTGTAAATAGGTACTACTGCTGTGATTTTATGAATCACTTAAAAATCAACTTAATATCAAATTTAAAAATTACTACTGTAGAACATTGTCATTCACAATGATGTCAATTTTTATTATGAACTAGAATTAGGTTAATTATTATAAGAAAATATCTTTTGCTTTGCTCTACATAAAATCAGATGAATCAGATATTCTATACAGTTAAAACATGAGCTACATGGATTACCATTATATCACAGATAGTCAAGTATAGAAGGAAAAATGTCAGTCTATAAAGTCATATAATGTATGTTGAGAATACAATAATAACTCAATTAAGAGTTTGATAGCATCAATATTGCTACAGTAAGGCAATGATTTAGAAGGCTAGTTAACAAATTCAAATGCTGTTGCTCTAAATTAAGCATGAAATAAGTAGACTACAATAGAGATGGATGGTGATTCAGTTAACATTTCATATATTAAATGATGATCCTAGGAAAAAATATCTAACTCTATAAGAAGCTAATATTTCTATATTTATATACCACTTCAAAAATAAATATAAAATATAAAACAAGTCTAATATAAAATCCCAATATTCTTAAATAAAAAAATGAAATGTATAATGCTGATTTCATAGTGTTTTACAGATGAGCTGTCACATTAGGGAAAAATGTAATAGATGGGGAGGAATTACCAAGAACAGTGTGATTCACCATGAGATGATTACCATTCTTTAAGTGTGTAGCATTTGCCAGTAGACAAGAGGCTGAGGTAAGTTGAAAGCATTGTCTGAAAATTCAGACAGGCTACAATTACAATAGTTGCAGACTTTCCATAACGGGTTTCCATTAAATATTACCCTTATCCTATTTTCCTTAGAAAACTTTTACTTTTTCTTCACTTATTATATTAGTGATTCATTTTTTTCATATTTAACAATATGAATGTTACATTTTATCTAAAGATATTTTTATTAGGATGATAATTTTCTCTTTATTATATTTCAGGGAATTATAATTCTAATGCCAAATAATCCTTAAAAACATGTGTAGACATGAAAATGGCATTGGTATTTCAAAATTATTTTCCTAATATTTTTTAAGTATTTTGTATGCATATTCAAACTAGTTTGCATATATAATCCAAACACAACGGATTTTTGTATGATTCACCACAGTAACTATACTTGTATATTGAATGAATAAATTAGGCTTTATTGAGCTTGACATTTTGTATCATAGGAGGCAGATGCTGCAAAACTCATGTAAGTAAATAAAACATAGAGATAAGAAAATGCAAATTGCCCACGTCCTAAAGTTAACTTTACAGATTCAGCTTCAAGTATTCAGATAAAAGGACATAAGTATTTTACTATTCAAATACTTCTTTTGCTATGTTCTTGTGTGTGGATAGAACATTATATGGTTATATGTGTAACTCAGAATTTTTTCTTTAATTGAATGTTTTGGAATTACATTCCATACAATATTCAAAAGGTTAAAACTGAATAAACCATGGTTTATAATGTTACTTTATTTGCTTTATTAATTTAAATTTGTTTCATAAACATGTCAAGAATATAATATGCCCTGTAATATGCAGAAAATAAACACCTTAGAAGATGGAAAGATCTCCCATGTTCCTGGATAGGCAGAAGTAATATTGTCAAAATGGCCATACTACTAAAAGTGCTATACAGATTCAATGCAATTCCAATTAAAATCCCAACGATGTACCTTACAGAAATAGAACAAGCAATCATGAAATTCATCTGGAAGATAAGAAACCCAGAATTGCTAAAGCAATCCTTTGCAGGAAAAATGAAGCAGGGGGTATTGCAATACCAGAACTTCAACTGTACTACAAAGCAATAGTAACAAAAACGGCATGGTATTGGTACCAAAATAGACACGTAGATCAATGGTACAGAATACAGGACACAGACACAAACCCAAATAAATATAATTTTCTCATACTAGACAAAAGGGGCCAAAAATATGCAATGAAGAAAAGATAGCCTCTTCAACAAATGGTGCTGGGAAAATTGGAAATCCATATGCAACAGAATGAAACTAAACCCATATCTCTCACCGTGCACGAAACTAAACTCAAAATGGATTAAGGACCTCAGAATCAGACCAGAGACCATGCATCTTATAGAAGAAAAAGTAGATCCAGATCTTCAACATGTCGGCTTAGGACCAGACTTTCTCAACAGGACTCCCATAGCACAAGAAATAAAAGCAAGAATCAACAACTGGGATAGATTCAAACTAAAAAGCTTTCTCTCAGCAAAGAAAACTATCAGCAATGCGAAGAAAGAGCCTACAAAGTGGGAGAAAATCTTTGCCAATCATACTTCAGATAGAGCACTAATCTCCAGAATATATAAAGAACTCAAAAAACTCAACACCAAGACTACAAATAACCCAATAGACAAATGGTCTAAGGAAATGAACAGACACTTCACCGAAGAAGACCTACAAACAATCAACAAACATATGGAAAAATGTTCAACATCTCTAGTAATAAGAGAAATGCAAATCAAAACCACCCTAAGATTCCATCTCACCCCAATTAGATTGGCGATTATCAAGAATACAAGCAACAACAGGTGTTGGCGAGGATGTGGGGAAAAAGGTACACTCATACATTGCTGGTGGAGTTGCAAATTAGTGCAACCACTCTGGAAGGCAATATGGAGATTCCTTAGAAAACTTGGAATGGAACTACCATTTGACCCAGCTATCCCACTCCTTGACCTATACCCAAAGGACTTAAAATCTACAGAGATACAGCCACATTAATGTTCATTGCTGCTCAATTCACCATAGCCAGATTGTGGAACCAACCTAGATGCCCTTCAGTTGATGAATAAAGAAACTGTGGCATATATATACAATGGAATATTACTCAGTCATAAAGAATGATAAAATTATGGCATTTGCAGGCAAATGGATGAAATTGGAGAATATCATGCTAAGTGAGATAAGCCAATCTCAAAAAACCAAAGGAAGAATGACCTCGCTGATAAGTGGATGATGATACATAATGGGGCGTGGGAGGGGTTAGTTTTAGGGTTAGAATGAGGGTTAGGGAGGGGGGCAAGAATGGGGGAAGGAAGGACTGTATAGAGGGAAAAGAGGGATGGGAGGGGTGGGGGGAAGTGGAAAAATAACAGAATGAATCAACCAACATCACCCTATGTAAATTTATGATTACACAAATGGTATGCCTTTACTCTATGTACAGAGAAACAACATGTATCCCATTTGTTTACAATAAAAAATATGCAGAAAATAAAGTGCAATTGAGCAACAATTGTTTTATTTTTCTCAGTATCCCTTTGTTTCCAAGTCACCTAATCTGAATATTTCATAAATTCTATCAATTCCTTTGTATACTATTTCCTCTGAAAATGTTTCCTCCTCTACATGCTCTATGTGTTAATATGTTCTGTCTTCCATAACAAATTATTAAAGACTGGATGAATTATACAGCAGAAATATATATTAATGCAGTTTTGGAGAATGGAATTTCCTGATCAACTTCTGGAAAGGGTTCCCTTCCTGACTTCCAGATGACCCCCTTCTCACTGTGTCCTTATAGCACAGAGAGTGAGGAATCTCTCTAGCCTCTCCTCTTATGAGGACATGAATCCTGTTGGATAAGGACTTTACTCCTATAATCTCATTTAAATTGAATTTATTTACAAATATTATTTCCATGTTTAATCATGCTAGGTTAGAGTTTAATTTTTAAGGAAATACTGTAGTTTATTGTACTATAGTAGTTTTTTATATTTGAATTAACCTTGTGTTTACAAGTTAAATTTTTCCAGAAATTTATAGCTTTACTTTGAATTTTTATTTGACCTTGAATGTGAACTCCATTCTTGGAGTTTATTTTGCATTAGATATCTACTGTTGTGCTTATGCTATTTATGCTGTCTCAGATTTTTATTAGAATAAAAAAATTTAATACCAGTTTTTCATGATAACTAAAGTTAATCTCTACACTAATGTTTGAATGTTTATGTATGTAGTGCGAAGAGAAATGAGATAGCTCTGTGTTACAGTATTAAAAAGGAGTATTTTAGATCACAATGTTGACATATCAAACTCAGCAGAAACATATTAAACCATGCAGAGAAAATAATCAAACTAATTAGAACCAATTTTTGGCACCCTCAGAATATATATGAGCATGAAGTTCAGATTGTCATTCAATATAGAACACATAGATGCATTTCCTCTGGATTGAAACAGAATAGCAACCAAAGCACATTGGACTCTGCTGGGTGTTTCCCCAGTGAGGAGGCCAGATAGGACTTTTCCAATGAAGCACTGCAGAAAACATGGTCCTAGAGAGCAATGATGTGAGGAGTGGAAGGTCAGGGTAGGCTGCATGTGAGAGATTACTGCAGGTTAATTAAGTTCAATGAAAGCTTCTATCATAGTCCCCATAAAAATATGCTTGTCCTTCAGTCTATTGTTTTCCCAAAGGAGATACTCATCAAGTTAAAAAATCAGTTTATTTAAAAAGGACTTCACAAAATTCATAGACTCTCTCAATCACAGCATGAATAGTAGAAGACTTCTCTAGAAAAAGAAAATGTTAGCATTTTAAATCATTCTAGGTGAGTGTGTCTCTGGGATCCTCAAAGTGTTTAAGAGGAAGTGGTGAGAGTGCATCTCCTTAGTCTAACAGTGTTCAAGGTGAGTGGTGCTACCATGGACATCCTGCAATCAAGGAGGAGCAAAGAGGACTTTTTATAGATAAAACTTTGAAGACAAGACCTGACATACGCAAAATCTAAAATTTCTTTTGAAATGCTTAATTTAATTATTTCAGGATTTTCAGCATATTAATGGAAACATAGCAATAGTATATATGTATGGGATAGAGTGAGATAATTTAGTACATATAATTCAATACACAAAAGGGCATTTAGCATTTCTGTCTCCTCCAATAGTTAGGGCTCTTTGTGTTGGAGCCCTCAAACTGCTCTCATCTTTTCCCTGAAGTTCAGCAGATGAAAATGAGAGAACGCTGCTGGAGAACAACAACCTTGTATATTTTGAGGAATTGCATTTGGTTCAGTTCTTTAGAAGTGATGGTATGGACAACCATTAAGAGTCACACAATAATTTGTACTCACATGATATTTTAAATTGGCATGGGGTTAAATTCAATAATATTTAGAACAAAAATAGAAAAGTTCATTAAATGTCCACAACAAAAACCATTAGATTTAAAACAATATTTAATTCAGTCATCTTTTTTAGAAAATGAGAACTTGATAAGAACAAATTCAGATTGCTGAGAGTTATCATCTTCATTTTTTAAGAGTGTTAAGAGGAACTTCTTTTTTAGTTTTCCAAACTTGATTTATCATAAATGACATGACCATGGTATTTTGTAGGGTGTAATTGGGACTTAGGTAAAATATCCAAATCACTTAGAAGAGCACTTTGAACACGCAGTGAATTTAGTGGACATGACATATTTAAAGAAATAAACTGATTTAAGAGATGGGCATTTCCTGGGTATGATAGAATCAAAATTGTTAATTTTGTAGTTAGGCGAATTAGGTCCAATGCATAAAGATCTATAAATTCAGAAAAGAGTAGTCAGTAGTTACAGTGTTTATTGAAAAAAAATCTATTGCAATTTAGTTTCTGTTATTTCATCCTGAAACCTATCTTTAATTCTTGTAAAGTGCATTTGCTTCTTAGGTTTTATAATAAGTGCCAGATATAGCTCATTGGAGAAAGCATTATAAAAATAGGTTATATCAGAGGAGGAGTACTTAGGATTTTAAAAAAATACCAGACTTCTTAATTTCCAGGACAAATATTCTAAAACAAAAAAACCCACATGCAGTAAGTGTATGATTACAGAATCAGATTGAGCTAAAACTCACTGAAGATTCTATGAGGATATAATGCTCCTTTGGTTAATAGTGCAGTGTGGCTCTTATCATAGCAAAAAGAGCATCCTGATCACTTTGATTGTACACTATTAGGAGCCAAAACTTGAATTTTTAAATCTCACATTTTTATGCTTCAGACAAAATACCTACCAGAAGTGTCAATTTGTATAGTCATCAAATGTGTAGATATATCATCTTGATTCCAATCTACATGTGTATGCCACCCTTGAAATTAAGGACTCATAAATTCTGCTGTCTTATCTAGATCATGTGTAAATTCCTGTCTCTCATAAATCTAAAAAGAACTGGCAATTAAAATTATTCTGTTGCTTAGATAAAATAGTAACTATGTGTCATTATTTCTCAAACAATGAATAATCACTCACATTGAAAGGTAAATTTCCAAACAGAGAAACTCTTCACTACTGCTATAATTCTACTGATATTTCTTAAAAATTTGCACCATTTTAAAAAGCATACTTCCACCTTGAAGCTAAAAACTAAACATACTCAAAGTACAGATGGTGAATAAGTGTGTGTGTGTGTGTGTGTGTGCATGTGTGCACATGCATGTGCATGTGTAAGACCCAAGACAAAAAAGACTCTTCCAAAATATAGCCCCTGCCATGAGATCATAAGATTATTCCTCCAAGCAGGTCTCACCATCTCAAGTTTCCACCATGTCCCATTAATGGTATCAAGGTGTCAGTCTATCAATAGATTGCTCCACAGATGAGATTAAAGCTCTCACAATCAAATCACTGAACATTGAAGCATAAGTGACCAATTCCTCAACACTTCAGTTTTGTGGGAACATTCCAGATCCAAACTACCACACATATTCTCTTATTATGCTTATATGCTATTATTTTTCACTGCAGTAATATACCTACATAATTATAAATTTCTGTGATTTTAATGGCTCCCTTTATACAATAAGCTTTAATACTACTAAGTATTAACAAGGACCATTTAAAATAATTCAAAAACCTGCTTTGTAAGTTGATTTGGATATACCAATGATTTTATTTATAAATAAATATAAATTTATAAAGATACAATTATTATTAAAAAATATCAGGTTTTCTAAAATACTTTTTTCAAATTTTCTCTGTTATCCAGAAAAATAAATCCAAAAAAGCCCCCATCCACATACATTGTTAATAAATTCTCAATATCACCAAAGATTAAAGGAAATTACAGAAAAGTGACTCATTTTGTGCAAGAGAACTTCCATAAAATTATAAGCAGATTTCTTAGAAGAAACTTGAAGCCAGAAAGGAAGTAGAATGGTAAATTCTAACTGCTACAATGAAAATTAATCTCAACCAAGAATGCTATATAAAGAGAAGTTGTCCTTCAAAAATGATGGGAAAATATAGTGGATATATGAAATCTGAGTTCATCATATCTATAGCTTTCTTCTAAGAAATGCTAAACAGAATCCTTTAAGTGGAAATAAAATGATTATAAATAACAAGATATGCAAAATAGCAAATCTACCAAGTATGATTAAATATATAGGCTCTCTCTTCACAATATTTACTGCTTCCTTTGCTGAGAAGAATCTTTTTAGTTTGAGTCCATCCCATTTACTGATTCTTGATTTTACTTCTTGCACTTTAGGAGTCAGTTCCTAAGCCAACATGGTGCAGATTTTGTCCCACTTTTTCTTCTATTAAGCTCAGGGTGTCTCTCTCCTTGTGTTTAAGTCTTTAATCTACATTCAGTTGATTTTTGTACAGGGTGAGAAATAGAGATTTAGTTTTATTTTTCTATGTTTGGATTTCCAGTTCCCAGCACCCTCTGTTGAATAGGCTGTCTTTTCCCCAATGTATGCTTGGTGCCTTTGTCTAGTATAACTGTATTTATGTGGGTTTGTCTCTGTGTCTTCTATTCTGTACCATTGATCTACATGTCTATTTTGGTTCCAATACCATGCCATTTTTGTTTCTGTTACTCTGTAGTATAATTTAAGTTCTGATATTGTGATGCCTCCTGCTTCACTTTTCTTGCTATGGCTTTGACTATTATGGGTCTCTTGTTTTTCCAAATGAATTTCTTGATTGTTTTTCTATATGTATGAAGAACATCATTGGGATTTTAATAGGAATTGAATTATATCTGTATAACAGTTTTGGTACTATGGCCATTTTGAAAATATTAATTCTGCCTATACAAGAGCATGGGAGATCTTTCCATCTTCTAAGACTTTCCTCAATTTTCTTCTTCAGTGTTCTGTAGTTTTTATTATAGAGCTCTTCCAACCATTTTGTTAGTTTGATAATGTGAAAAGAGAGCCTACAGAATAAGAGAAAATCTTTACCAAATGCACATCAGAGCACTAATCTCCCCAATATATATAGAACTCAAAAATTAACACCAAAAAACAAATAAACCAATCAATAAACAGAATAGGAAACTGAAAAAAAAACACTTCACAGAAGAAATATAGTCAATCAACAAAGATATGAAAAAATGTTCATCATCTCCAGTAATTAGAGAAATGTAAACCAAAACTGCTCTAAGATTTTATTTCACTCCAATCAGAATGGCTAATATCAAGAATACAAGCAACAATAAATGTTGGCAAGGGTGTGGAGGAAAAGGTACACTCATGTATTGATGCTGGGACTACAAATTGGTGCAACCACTATATAAACAATTATAGAGATCCCTTAGAAAACTTGGAACCACTATTTGATCCACTCCTAGGTTTATACCCAAAGAACTTAAAATCAGCATACTACAGTGATGCAGTCACATCAATGTTTATAACAGCTCAATTCACAATTACTAACCTGTGGAACCAACTTAGATGCCCTTCAATGAATGAAAGGATAAAGAAAATGTGGTACATATACACAATGGAATATTACTCAGCCTGAAAGAAGAATGAAATTATGGCATTTACTGGTAAATGGATGAATCTTGAGAATAACATGCTAAGTGATATAAGCCAAACCCAAAAACCCATGAGTAAATGTTTTCTCTGATAAGTTGATGCTGATTCATGATTGGGGTGAAAATTAAAGGACTTTGGATTGTGCTGAGGGGAGTGAAGGAAGGGGTGGTGATGGGGGATAGAAAGAATATTGGAATGAAATGGACATTATTACCCTATGAACATGTATGAATACACTACCAGTTTGACTCTGCACCATGTTCAGCCAGAGGAAGAAGTTGTGTTCCATTTTTGTACAATGTGTCTAAATGCATTCTACTGTCATGTATAACTAATTAGAACAAATGAAAAAATTAAAAAATTAATTAAAAAGATTAAATATATAGACTAACATAAACTTTCAGTGTTGCAATTCTGATGTGTAAATTACTTTCCATTATAGAATGTAATTTAAAGAAAGATGCATTAAAATTAATATTTACAATAATGGAAACACAATATGGAAAGATAAAGCATCCTTACACCAATTCGAGGAGCAGAAATGTAAAATATTACAGTTTTTTGTGTGATTACCATAAGGGTTGTATCAGTCAAAAATAGGTTATCTAATTTGATGATGGTTCATATAATCTTCACCATAATCATAAAGAAAAACACTTCTGGAAATAAATGAAAGATGTGTGAGAGCAGTCAATCAATGCCATGACAAATCAAAGAAATATTGCAAGAATGAAGGCAGTCAGAAAATCAGAGGGGCAGAGTAAGAATAAGACATTCAGAAAGCAACTGAGTGTAAGATAAGTCCTTCCCTATAAGTAACATATCGAATGCAAATGAATTAAACTTCCCAGTCAGAAAACAGATTGGTAAATACAGTTAATTAAATTTTTAAAAACTACTTTATGTATACAAGAAATTAATTTTGGATATAAGGACACACAGAGGCTGAAGGTCAAATAGTGAAGAAGATATTCTATGCCAGTTGTAGCCATAAGGAAACAGTGGTGATCATACTTAGAAAAAACAGACTTTAAATCTTAGATCATCACATGAGACAATGACATTATGTGTTGCAAAGGCTCAATTCACCAAGAAGATAAAACTACTAAAAATATAGAAACATTCCAAATTAAATATCCAAATACACGAAGAAAATATTGTCAAATATGAAGAGAAAGATACAAGAACATATTATTTCACTCTCAGTATGAATAGAGAAAACTAAAGATCAATAAGGAAACAGAAGATGCAAATTGTACATTGAACCAAGTGGACATGACAAACACAGAACACTCCAACAAACAGCAGATCACTTAAATGCACTTATAAAAATAAAGATTTTATTTTAGTCCAAGTATTTATTCTATGATGCTCTCTATGTAAATGTGAGCTTCAAAAGTCTGCCATTTTCCTTCTGCTTGAAGAATTTTTTTAAACATTTCCATCAAGACATGTCTACTGGCAACAGATACTCTGACTTTTTTTTTTTCCTTTAGAAAGCATTATTTCTAGATAGAGACAAACCCACACAGATAAAATAATCTGAACCTTGACAGAGGTGACTTAAAAAAAAATTAAGAAAAAACAACCTTTTTTAACAAATGATGCTGGGACAACTGGTGGTCCATACATAGAAGAATTAAGCCAGATCCTTATATTTCACCCTACACAAAAGTCAACTAAAAATGGATCAAATACCATGAAATTCAATCCCAAACTATGCAACTGCTAGAAGAAAACAGTGTTAAAACTCCAAATTTAGGCACAGGCAATGACTTTCTCAATATGATTCCTTTAGTCCAAGAAAAAAAATGCCAAGAATTAATAAATGGAATAGCATCAAATTACAAACCTTCTGCATAGCAAAGAAAACAAAAATGTGAACAGAAAAGCCACAGAATGGGGAAAAATCTTTGCTAGCTACTTATCTGGTAGAGACTTTATATAGAGAGCTCAAAAGACTTTACACCAAAATATCAAATAGCATAATTAATAAATTGGCAAATGAACTAAGCAACTACATTTCAAAAGAAGAAATACAAATGGACAATAAATACTTGAAAAAATGTTCAACATCTTTAGCCATTAGGAGAATGCAAATCAAAAGAGCACTGAGATTTCATCTCACACCAGTCAGAATGACAGCAAGAATACAAATAATGAAAGTTAGATAGGATGTGGACATAAAGGAACACTTTTACACTGTCAGGCTGCCAATTACTACAACTGCTATGGAAATCAGTGCAAAGTTTCCTCAAAAGATTAGGCTTGGAACCATTATATTTCTCAGCTTTACCACTTTTAGATATTTACCCTGAAGAATTAAAGTTATCTTACTACAATGCTACATAAATACCCATGTTTCTATAAGCATAATTCACAAAAGGCAAACTATGTAACAAGCTCAGTTTCCCATCAATGAATGAAAGGATAAGTAAAATATGATGTATATATACACAGTGGAGTATATTTATTTAGCCATAGGGAAAAATAAAATTGCAGCATTTTCAGGAAAATGAATGGAACTAGAGACTACCAGGTTAAGCAAAATAAGCCAAACTCAGAAAGTAAAGAATTGCATGTTTTCTTTCATATGTAAAAGCTTGAAAGGAAAAAGGAAAAAAAAAAGTTTGGGGTGGACCTGCTTAAAAAAATCAAAGAGAGATCAATAGAGGAAGGGGACCAAAGCATGAGAGGCAGGGAGAGAAGAGTTAAATGCTGGGGAATGATATTGTCCAAATTATATTGTGAGCTAGTATGAATATGTAACAACAAATCCCATCAATATGTACAACTCCAATGCACCAACAAAAATAAGGGAAAAATACTGTTTCTAATTTGTGTGGTACAGAATTCTAGATTGATGGGTTTTTCTCTCAAAGATTTAAAAGTTACATTGCTTTGTCTTCTTGCTTCTGTTCTTAGTGAGGATAAAACAAGTGTAGTTATTGTACTAGTCATATAAAGACAGAATTTTTTCCCCAAGATTGTGTAAAGAATTTTTATAGTTGGTTTTCAGCTATTTGAACATAGCATTCCTAAGTTTGGATTGCTATGTTGGCATTTATTCTGCTCTTATTCTTTGGTTTTCTGACATCTGTTCTTTGGTGTCTGGTATTAATTTTGGGAAGTTTTGTCACTACTGCTTCAAATGCTCATTTCCTTTCTTTCTTTCTGTCTTCTCATATTCTCAATAAGGGTACTTTTTCAGTTACCACACAGGACTGGGATATTCTTGAACTTTTTTCTTGTAATCTCCCATTTACTTTTCAGTTTGGGCATTTTCTATAGATATATTTCCAGAATGAGATATCATTTTTTGTTATTTTTGATTAAACCATTAATGAGAAAATTAAAGACATTCCTTCTAATATACTATTTTTACTCTTCAAGTTTCTAGATTATTTTTCTTAAAAATTTCATCTGTTATTTATGTTATATGCTTATACCATATTGAAAATAATAATTTTAAATTTCTAGTATAATTTAGCAATTCTGTCCTGTCTGGGTTTGATTTTAATGCTTAACATATCTTCAAATTGGGGGTTTGATTTTTATTATATCTTATACTTTTTGTTGAAAAGTGGGCATCATAAATGGTGTAAGGATAATTGTATTACATAGGCTATTAGTACTAAATTGGTAAGGAATGTAAAGGAAAAATATTCTATAGTCTTATGAATCAGCCTAAGTGCTTTGTGAGCTTGTGCCAGTGGATTTTGACCTTCACAATTTCTTCTCAGAATATATCTTGCTTATGAATTTCTGATACTATTTTAGTTACTGCTATGGTCTAAATTTTTATGTTCCCCAAAATTTATATGTTGAAAATGAATCCCTACTTTTTTGTTACTAAAAGGAGACTGAGAAAGGAGGATATGAAGCTCAAGGCTGGCATCAGCAACTTAGGCCCTAAGAAACTTAGTGAGACACTGTCAAAAATAAATAAAATAAAAATGGCTTGGAAGGTAGCACAGTGGTAAAACCCCCTGGGTTAAATTAACATTTCCTCCCCCAAAAAATCAACAACAAATAGACAGAACCTTGGGAAGTATTTACCCTTGATATCTTCACCTTCAGATATAATTAACAGCTATGTAAAATGTGCCTGAGGGAAGTTGATTATTCCATTCCCCCATGGGAGACACAGGTGGAAGGCAGCATCTCTGAATGAGAGAGCCTCATCAGACACACAATTTCTTTTGCTTTGACTTTTCACCCTCAGGAACTTTTAGCAATGTGCTTTTGCTTCCCTGTTGTCAACAAAGTCCTCTGAGGGGACTGGTTATAGGATAGGTACAAGCTCAATGTGACCAAGTAATACTAAATTACTTCTAAAGGGTGATTATACCAATGTCCACTTCTAATATTATTACTCCAAAATTTTATGTTAGGAATATAAAGATATCTCATGTACTGTTCATCTGTACCCATGGCTACAAATTATTTTCTCTAATTGAATCTTGAACTTATTGAAATTTGTCATCTTATCCCATAATACAACTCAAGTGGCTCTAATTAATGTTCATTTGACTCCTTTCTAAATCAATGAATGCTACTTATCTATTGCTGCATTTGACATTGGTAATAACTTCTTCCTTCTAAAACTATTCTCTTTATGTTCTCACAACACTGCTCAATAGCTACCACTTAACACATTTATTGGCACAATAGAATTTCTAAATTACTGGTTGAAGGTACTTTAATATATATTTTCACTAAATGAGTTTTCATAAATCAAATATCATAGATATTTTAAATAATGTTCTCCTTTGAACTGTTTAATGCAAAAAAGGGAAAAAATCTACACTATCTTTGGTTTAAAAATGATGTTTAAAACCATTATATATTTTAATCTTTAGAGTGCAGCATAGTCACTTTAAGAAGTGAAATAGTTATAGCAGCTCTACATTGTAAAATTAGCAGAGCAGGTTGCAAAGGTATAGAAAAGAAAGAAGTAAAAACAAATATCCAGCAAAGTGTCAGTAATTCTTGGTGAGTAATTTAAAGAATGGTGATTGTACTTTTCCCTGTTTGACAAAATGTTATATTGAGTATTATAAAATGGCTTTTGAAAATATCAGAGTTGCATTAGTGAATGGAGTTTTCAAGATTTTCTTTTTTTTTTTTTGGTGGTTTTTCAATCTTCCTATCTCTTTTCATTTAAGTCATATAAAGACCACTCTTAGAGTTCCATCCTATATTAATTTATTTTGTCTTACAATATTAAAGATCACTAAGGCAAAAATAACTGGTTTTGTATATCTAGGCTAATTTACTTGAGGTTCATAATCTTTCATAATGTCAAAGTAAAACCTCAAATTAAATATATTCTAACCATAACTTGACTTCCCCCCAAAACTTCTTATTTACTGTCTTATGAGCACTTTGCAAACAACTTATAGTCTATGCACTTTACATATTCATTTAATCCTTACAGCAGTCCTATGAAGAAGTTGCTATTAATATCATCTGTCTGTGTTACATATGACAAAACTGATTAGAAAAATGTTGAGGTGCCCTGTGTGAATCCACAGTTTGGAGGTAGGGCTTTGGGCATACACTTTTCCTTTCCATCCCCTGATGTGATGCCATGCCTACCTCCTATGTAAGGTAGTGCTCATTCATATAAATTCTTTCTCTATGTACCTACTAGGAATGACCTCAGTCTGTCATTGAAATAAGGTATGCTGTGTATACCCTCTTGACTTTTTGATACCATATCCTCAGGTTTTCCACAGGTGACATTGCTATTCCATTTGGGAATAACAGTTCCAGGACTCATTTCTACCCTGTAGAATTCAGGCAATTTCCACTTGGTATGGAAAGGCCTATTCCAAATCAAGTATGGTGTGCTGGGAGTGACCTTCAAGAGTGTGAACACTCTTAGCTTTTAACCACTGTGCTTGGAATTCAGGTGACCTTGAAATTTATAAATCCATCTTATTTCTTTCCTGGTCCCAGTTTTTCTCTCAGGCATTCATAGACATCACTTGGTAACTCACAAGCACCCTGATAAATAAAATTCAAGCTTCATTGGAATCTACCCTATCCACCAATCTGGACTCCACTTATTATGACCTTAATCAAGTTCTTTTGTTTCACAGTGGAGGAACTTGGCTAAAGGGGCCAGAAAAAACTGTGGATCCTGGCTCCCAGCTTCCAATAGGTATGTGTGAAATGCATAAGTATACTCCATCTGCATAAGTCTCCTGGAAGAAAGTGGGGCAAAATAGTCTCAACTTCCTTAAAGTGGCATATTGATGCCATACATACGAAGGTCCTCTTTCTGCCTCAGTAGCCATGGTGGGCTGTGTGTCATAACATACAAGAATCCAGAGTGTGAATTCATTGCACTCAGATACTCTGTGTTCACTTTAAATCAACAATGGACTTTTCTTTTTCATAATGATTAAAATATTTTCTTTTTCATAGTGATTAAAATATTTTTTACATGAAATTTCTATGAATGTTCCAAAATCAGAAAAACTTAGGCAAATTTCTCCCTTGCACTGTAGTCTGGCAGTGAGAATATTTCTTATTCTTGATAAATTAAAGGAATTTTTTCTGGCAGGCAACAGACATACAAGAATATCTTTAGCATTGTGAATAGGCACATATTCAAAGGACTAAGTTTACCATATGGGACATAAATATATACATGAACTCTAATAATGAGATATTCATAAAAGTATGAATAATCTGTGTACAGCAATTTAAGACAGTAGAGGACTTGTGTGTTTCATGGCATACAGGATTCCAGGGGTGTATTCATTGCATTTAGCTACACTCATTGTCTTTTTCTTCCCCAAAATAATTTCTATTTTGAAAATTAACAAGAACCCTGACAATCTACATTCTTCTTACACAGAATTTTTGTGAGATTCCCAAATCAAATCAAAATCACCAGTATAAATTCTACTGATGCAGAGCAGCCTGGTAGCCTGAACACTTTTTTTCATCAATGAGTTCTTGGAAGCTAGCCCAACAGACATAGAGGGAATGTCTTGAACATTGTGAATTGGCAAATGTAAGGAATCCCATGAAAACCACACCAGACATGGGAAATCACATAAGGAAGTTTATTAAGCAAACAGTGTCTCCCTGCAGGGTAAGAGAGAAAATGAGAGGAAAAGAGAGGAAAAGATAAAGGGCACATGCTAGAGAGAGTGGAAAAGCAAGGAGGAGAAAGAAAGTGAGTCGGGGGAGAGAAAAGCAAGAGAGAAAAGATGGCGGGTAACTACCCTAAAGCAGTTGAATTCCACAAGGCTAACAGGGGACCAATAATGGAGAAGGATAGTTGCAAGTTGACTGATGAACCAATAGCTAGCTAGGATGTTCACAGACTGACAGTAGTTGGGAGGCAGGGGAATGACTGCAATGGAAAGTGTGGAGAGAGCAGCTTTGTACATTACATTCCCCCATTTCTGTTTTTATAAGAAAATATTTTGTTCTCCAGTTCTTTCCAAAGCCTTCTCTTTTCCTTCCTGCCTAAGTGACTGGTGAGATGTAAAAAGTCCATTCTCCCAGGGGCAGTCTTCAACTTCCAGACTTCCAGAGGCAGATGGTTTTCATGGACTTCATTTCCTCGATTTGACTGATCCCCTATTTCAACACTAACTGCCCGTCCCCAATTCTGGCTTCATTCACCCCTGTAATTTTAGGAACTCCTTTACTGCTGTAGGAGAAGGGGGGTGATGACCATTCTGGCTTCTTCAAGCTGGAAGCGGGCAGCATGGGGCAAGTAGTTTGGAGTTTCCTTTTTAGAAATCGGGTTAATCGAGGGGTTCATGGTAGAAGTCTGGTTGGGGAAGAGTAGGTTGTAAGGCATCTGGGGATGGGTGCTTCTATGACAGAAGAAGAAAAAGAAATGAGTACTGAAATGAGATTAATACAATATAAATATTGCAGAATCTGGAACATGCCAATGAATATCATAAAGATGACAGAAGTCAATAATTCCTCACCAGGGCATGGAAGAACTGAGTTGTTCCCACAACAAGGCCTAGTAAAGGCTGGAGAGGACAAGGCCTTTATTTGGGAACTTTAACATTGTCTAGGTTATCAGGAATGTAAACACAACATTTAGTAGAGATACTAGCAAACATAGATTAAGCCTACCTGTATCTGTAGGCCTTAAACTGACTAAAAACTTCTGACTCTGGCAGTTTCTCTTGATAGTTATCAGGCACATTTGCCTAAGAATCTCTCTTTTGTAGCTTTTAGTCTTTATTCTAGTGGGCTAACACAAGTGTACATCTTAAGTTACATTTAAGTATTATTTCTTTTAATGCCCAGGAGTGGCTATATTTTGATTTTAACTGTTTTTCTAGGTGTCTCCATTTTTCCATGGTCCTGCTCTGCAGCAGGTGCACTGAGTGGCTTTTTATTCTCTAGTGGCCTTATCAATCTCTTTGATCAGGAGGTTGTGTGACCACCCAGAGTTGCAAAGCTCCTTGGAGAAGTCCTTTTGTTCCCTGGGTTCAGGCTGACTTTGAATGCAAGACACAAATATGGACTTTTCTTGACCTCTGAATTTAATCTCAATCTCTAAGTTTGATATTAACCATCAAGAAAGCCAGTCTCACCAGTCATACTGTATCAAACTTTTGAATACAACTTTAAATGAGTTAAAGTCTGGCTTACTTTGGAGCCATTCTAATGTGCCGCAGAGTTGAGGCAGAGCCTTATCTCAGATAAGGTGGGGCTTTTCCTAAAGCTAATTTTTTCCACTTTTGCCATGACCAGCATGACCAAATTATCAAGTTCAGTGAGGGGCAAAGGAATATTAGAAAATAAATGTTTATAAACAGATTTTGAAGATTAAGCTGAGATCAAATGGAACTCTGCTCTCTGATGGAAATGCAGATCTAAAGAATTATGCCAGTAACGTTTATATATGTATGTAAGCTTTAAAGAAAAGCTGAGAGAGCTTTTAACTGTCCTCTCAATAACTTTTAAAAATACATTTAACAAATTTTATATATACCCTAGTGATGACAGGTCCTATAATAGAACATTAAATGATAGGGTTACCATTACAGACAAGTTTAATTTGGAGAATAGCAGCTTGATATATTTTCTGCTTTAAAGGCTTGTACACCTGGAAAATATGAACACATTTAATATAAAAAGAATAATGATTTATGTTATTCCATGGAATAACTTTGTAAATTAAACAGATGTCTCTAACAAACATGTTTGATTAATCCCATACATGTCAACTCTAATTCACTCATCTTATTGTAAAGAAAGCAAGATATCAGACAAGTTTACCAACAGTATTTGCCTTCTCTTTCCTGTTGAAGAAAAGTCCTAGAAAAATTGAATTTAGACATTTTATAAACATTAACATTTTATTAGTTTGACCACCTACAGACTTATGAGTTAATTTTAAAGACATTTTACTTCTATTACTTTACCCAATTTAAATTGAACCTTTTTAAACCATGTCAATTAAAAGTATTTGGATCCCTTTTTTAAATTTTAATTTTTATGCATGCTTATATTTAACACAAAAGAAAAGACCTTGTAATGTTTATCTCTATTGCAATGTAACAGATGTTCAAAAATAGCTCTAGAGTTGGATAAAAAGAACTGATCAAAAATCATTAACCTAGGTATGTAGGATCAAAATTGTGAGCTCAAAAACAAAGCATTTAAGAAAAACAAAAGTCCTAGAAGAAAAATGATAATGGCCATTAATTATAGCATGAGAAAATGAGAAAGAGAAGAGCAGAGAGAAAAGATGAGGAGAGATAAAGTGATCTATGTTGCAGCCCAGGAGAATTTTAAAATGGACACTTTTTTTCCTTTTCTTGGGTTTGAGACTGGTCTCCCACTGAGCCTTCCTCCATTTACATTTCAATGTAAGCCTTGATTGAGATCTGAAAGCAGCTAACAGCTTAGTAGTCAATTCAGGTTTGGATGCAAAAAATTGTGAAGCAATCTCCCACTACTTGTGGGGAATGGGGCTGCTATATCATACTACTTACTGGGACATGTCACTGATGGTTGGGTTGGTTACTCACTCCACACCGGTGTATGTGGGACCTCGTGGCAGGAGGACTAGGTAGGCTGTGCCAGGGAATGGAAGCAGAAACAGCTGAGTCAAAGTTGGAGGAGGAGGAGGGAGTAAAAGGGGGAGAAGAAGGAGGCATTGGAGTTTGCAGGAAAAGCATAGAAGTGCAAGAAATAAGAGACTTGAAGATAAGGAATCCCTTTCCATCTGCCCACTGAATCATGGAAGCTGTGTGCCATCACACAAATGAATTTTGATGGCTTTAAGCCAGGGGTCAGGCAAAGGGTTCCCAGGGTTGAATCTGCCAGATTGGAGGACCCAGGTCACATTGTGGAGACTGATACAGCCGAGAGAATCTCCACCACAAAATCAGGAATCCACCCAGCAGATAAGACAGACTATGGGAGTCAACCATAACTATAAAAGTTGTTGCTGGGGGTACCTCGACACCTCAGCCACCTTGAGATCCCCAAACACTTGACGGTCGCTTCTCAGGTCAGCAGAGGTGTGTTTAAGTGGTCTAGAGTGGGGACCTGTCTAAGGGAACTCACTAATCTGAAGTCCAGTGTTGCATGCAAAAAGCTGACTGTTCGGGCAAATGGAAGGTGGGGCTGTGTCCAGGGGGCACTGGGGCATCAGATGGGTTTCCACTTGCTTAAGAGGCAGTGGAAGGACCCATCCCGAGTCACGGCACCAATGTAAGGAATCCCACGAATACCACGCCAGACATGGGAAATCACGTAAGGGAGTTTATTAAGCAGAGTGTCTCCCTGCAGGGTAAGAGAGAAAATGAGAGGAAAAGAAAGGGAAAGAGAAAGAGTACACACTAGAGAAATTGGAAAAGTGAGGAGGAGAAATAAATTGAATCAAGGGGAGAGAAATGCAAGAGAGAAAAGGTGGCGGGGTAGCTACCCTAAAGCAGTTGAATTCCGCAGGACTAAGAGGGGACAAATAACGGAGGAGGATAGTTGCAAGCTGACTGATGAACCAATAGCTGGCTAGGATGTTCACAGACTGACAGTAGTTGGGAGGTGGGGGAATGACTGCAAAGGAAAGGGTGGGGAAAGCAGCTTTGTACATTACAGCAAATATTCAGAAATCTCAATTCATATTACCATATAGGACTTGAAAATATACAGGGACATGCATAAAGAAATATTCATAAGAACTCAGTCTGTGTAGACCCATTTATCCCTAAAGTTGGGAAAAATTTTGAGGAACAAAGACACATGACCTACTTCCCTAGTGGAATGAGGTACAGTATGTGTGTATCCACTCTGGGGGCAGGGATTTGGGCATGTAAATTTTAATTGCCTACCCTGATTAGAGGTCAAGTTCAAATTCTCTTAAGGCAATTTTCCTAAATGTTGTAACTTTTTTTTTCTTTCTCAGCATACCTATCAAGAATACTTTCAAGTAACTATGACAATTGGATCTGCAGGATTGACTCCCCATAAAGTTGAAACCACTTCCTAAAAGTTATGAAAATGGCATAGCTGATCCATTCAGGCAAGGTACTTATAGTGGCTACTGTCTTCCCAGTTGAGTTCAATCTATCTCCCCTTAAATCAGACAGGGAAAGATTATTCAGATTCACCAAGGGTCTGGCAGAGTTGTCTCTCAGAACTGTAGACCCTTCTATATATTAGCATCTTTGCCTAGAACTCAGTTACTCTTTATATTTCCAAATCTCTCCTTTTTTTGGGCCTGGACAGAGTTTCATATGCAGGCATTGACAGAGAAACCTAGGATACCCACAGCAATAAGGTACAGAAAAATCATGCCCAGGGAGAATCTGCCCATTCCAACCACCCTGTCCTCCCACCTCCAGGAAGCCCATTGTAATAAAAGGATGGTTTCTGTGACACATTGAACCAGCTTGGCTTCCAAGGCCAAAAAAAATCATATACTCAGTGTTTCTGGACTCAGGTATATGGTAATCCCTTGGATTTGTTCCTGCAAAGTCAGGCCACATCTAGGACATCTGGAGGAAAATGGACTTATGTCTAGGGAAACACTAATGGTTGCACCTGTAAAGATGCCCCCCCCAAAATGTGTATATATGCACAGGGCTCAATACTTGCTACAACATTTTTCTTCTCTGAGAGATGAAGGACAATTGACTCTGCAATTGTGGCATGCACACTTTGCTTTATTGTACTGTAATAAATCTCTATGCCTTGTTTTGGACATATCCTGAATTTCTTTCCAGTGGTATAAGTCAAGGACTCACCTAGGCCACTTGAAAGAACATTCATGAACCCCACTCTGTTGATAATTTTATCTCTGTATCTGCAGCCCTTCATCAAGAATTTCATTTCAATTATTATACTCAGGAAATCTAGTCTGACTAATAAACAGAGCTGTCTAGAACATTTTTTAAATTGTGGATTAGTAAATATCCAGAGATCTCAGTTTATTTTGCCATATGGAACATGAAAAAAAAACATGCACATGTATATGGAAATATTCATAAATACCAGTCTGTGTAGAGTCATTTACCACTAAAGTCAAAAACCAATTTGAAGACCCAGTATACACAAGGTATTACATCATGTTCACATAGGTGGCATGAAGTGCCCTGTATGTGTTCCTAGACTAGAATCAGGCTACAGAAATGCAAATTTTACTTCCTTCCCCAAGGGTGAGTTTACAACACCTACTCTGTTTTTTTCCTCAAAGGATTTTGGAGAAAGAACCTCTAACTGCTTTGTCCACTCTGACTGTCCAAGTTTGGCCACTCTTCTTGGTAATGTATTATCTTTAGGATACTCCAGGTTTACCTTGCTGCTTCATTAAGGCAAGGTACTTAAGGTGGTACCTGCATTTCTCACTGTGTCCATTTAATCTTCTCTTACTCTAGTCAGTGGAGGATTGTTAGAATTCATCCAAGTTCTGCAAGAAATAGACCTTAGGAATGTGGAGACTTCCAGTTCTGGGTCATTGTGACTTTCACTCAGGTGTGCTTCATAGTACCATATGGTAAACTAGCATATTACTGACGTGATCCCAGATTATCTGTCAGGCACTTGAAGACAAATAAAACCCCCAGAAAGGGAAATTCATGATGTTTAAGGATCTGCCCATCCAACCATCCTCAACTTCCAACTCCAGCAATCAATCAGAACATCAAGAATTTTTCTTGTAACACACTTTACAAATATGGTTTGCAAGCCAGGGCCACAAATGGAGTCAGTGTTCCCAGATGCTACTGGTTAGATGAGAACTGCCCACATTTTTTTCTCTTAATATCAAGCTGCTACAATAAACTGGGGAAACATCACTCTGGTCTTCTCTTCAGGGGCACACTGTCAACAATCTTTTCCTGTCACAGAGTTTTATTTTTTTTTATAATGTCATATAAATTTCTATGTGCTGTGTTTACTTCTTGAAGTCATTCTGACCTCCTTTAAAGTCACTAAAGGTGTTTTCTATTTTCATAAATAAAGCAATTTACATGGCAAATAAAATATTTCTTTCAAATTTTGTATGAGTTTTCCAAAAATAAAGAGAATCACAAGGTTGAATATTTTATTGTTTTGCAGTCCAGAAGCAAAATTTTTTTTTCTTCAATACAGTCAGGAAAGTTAGTCAGACAGATATTAGACACATCTTTCATATTATGTATTGGCAACTATTTAGAAGACACACTGTAAGTTGATATAAGGAACTCAAAAATATGCATGTATATGTATATGCAGATATATTCATAAAAGTTCACCCAGTAAACATAGAGTCATTTATTTAGCCCTAAGACTCCCCCCAAAAAATTGAGGACCATACTATTAACTACTCATGGCCTTGTTTACAGTCTGCATCCCAAGTCTGGGATTGGGGTTTGGAATTTATTAATTTCACTTCCCTTACCTGTAAGGTAGTTTTGCCCACCTCTCTAAAAGACAGTTCTCTCAAATCAAGTGAATTATTTCTCCCATCCTTCCCATATATAACCTTAGGCTGCCTTGGAAATTAGGTTTGTCCAATGTACCAAGTATATTTGGTTATGTCTTTTCCTCACTATTTTCCAGTTTTGTATTTCTTTCATTAATGCAAGGTACTTTCAGAGAACCTGCCTTCCCTGCCTGGTTCAATAATCTTTCTCTTAGTCTGACAAGGCTATCCTGAGTGAAATGCAGCTAGCTTCTGCCAGAAGTGTGCTCGAGGGTTGTGGAGTCTTTCAGCATTGCCATTCTGCCTGAAAATCAGGAGTGCCTCAAATTACAAGTCCACCTTCTTTCTGGCATGGGCTCTGTTTCTGTAAAAGGCATTCAAAGTTATGACTTGGAAACCCATGAGTAGACAACTTTAAGAAATTCATACTGTAGGAGGATATGTCACCTTCAACAATGTTGGGATACCACATCCTAAAAACCCATTGATGTAAAAAATTTTCTGTTGCATTCTGGACATATTTGGCCAGAAGGGCCAGGCAAATAGATGGGCCAGTGATTCCAGAATCTGTCAGCTAAATATAGTTGCCCAGATCTCTTTCATCAACATAAGATTCCTATAAAGCACTGGGAGACATATTTTAGGATTTTATTGAGAGACGCTTTAATGACTATTCATGTAAATATCTTCTTTCTCTTTCAAAAGTTTTGGAGATCTTGTGTGTGTCCCATCATATAAGCTTACTTGGGTATATTCACTGCATTACTTACTCTGTTTTTTAATCAATCAAAGAAGTTTTATGATTTATTAATTAATAAGATTCTTGGTGATTAAAATATTTCCTACTACAAATTTGCAAATTTCCTTATAACACATGGCCACTGGTAATTCCTATGTTTCTCTCTAGCTCTGAAGAAAGAAAAATTTCTGCATTTCATTTAAGGATGGTAATCAAATAGACTACAAAATGCAAAGAACAACTTTAATATTATGCATTGGCAAATATTCCAAGGAATCGGTTCAGGTGAACACATGTAACCTGACAATGCACATGAACTTGTATATGAATATAAGCTTGAGAGCTCAACAAATGTGTGTAGGTCCCTTTACTGCTAAAGCAAAGAGCCAAGTGTGAGCACCCAAGACATACCAGGAAATACTTCATGACTTATTGCTCAAGTGGAATAAAGTGCCCTTTGTCCTTAGCCTGGAGGGAAGGCTTGAGGCATGTGCATTTCAGTTTCTTCCCCTGGAGAGAGACCACATCCCCATGTTCAGAAAATTTGTCCTCTTCAATCATGTTAATAATTCATGTCAGGACTTGCTATTGCCTTTCCTTCTGGTGTAGTCTCTTTTAAGTCTGGCTAGGGGAGGCTTATTCTAATTTACCAAACTTCTGCCAGGAGTGTTTCTCAATATTGTGGAGTCTACACACATTTTATTGACCTGTGAGCAACTCAAGTGTCCTTCAACACTCCCAATTTATGTTCTTTGCTGCATCATCACAACTTCCCTCCCAGGTTTTCACAGATATTCTTTGGAGGCATGTGAGCACTGAGAACAGGAAATTTATGACCATGAAAATTCTGCCAACACAAACCTTTCTAGAATATCACCTAAAGCATGTGCATCATGTTATCGCAAATTGTTTCTGTGACCCACAGGAGGAATTTGGTCTGTAATGACCAAAACACATGAGGTCAGGGTTTTCAGACTCTATCAGGAAATGAGTAGCTGTCCAGAAGTATATCCTCAACATAAGGACCATTTAAAGGATTGGTGCAAAATATTTTGGGCTTCTATCTACAGATACCATGATGGATATGAATGCCATAAATTTTTACTATCCTCAGGACATATAGGCTCTTTTGAGTCACATCATATATGATTCCAGTGTGTGTTCAATGCATTCATTTATACAGATTTATTTATTCACAAAAAGAGATTTCCATTTTGATAATTAACAAGTTTCTTAGCAATTGAAGTATTTCTTAGCAAGGATTCCTGTGAGTTTCTCAACAAATGTACAGAATTACCAAGGTGAATTCATCTTTCTGTAGTCCTGCAATCAGGTACTTCTTTTTCCCTCAAAACATTCAAGCAAAATAGTCTGACAGATAACACACATGTAGGAAACATGTTTTATCACTTTATAATTGCAAATATTTAAACAATTTATTTAAGATTACTATATGAAATCTGAAAATGTACATTTGTAAGTATATGGAGATGCAAATAATAACTCATTCAGTCTGTGTAGTGTCACTTAGCCCTGGAGCTATGAATTATTTGAGAACCCAATACATATCATGTATTTATTTCTCAGTCTACTGCCCAGGTGGCATTAAGTTCCCTGAGTGTGTCCCCAGCCTGGAGCCAGGTCACTGAGCATACACCATTTAATTTTCTCAACAGTATGATGCCAGCCCCAACCCAAGTCTAAAAAGCAGTGCTCCACAATCATGCAAATCCCTTGTCTCCAGCCCTGAAAGTTATAGCCTCAAACAGCCATAACAAACAGGATTACCCAGAGTCCCCACTGCACATGGTGAAACATTGTTCTCAGAATCCTCCAGCTTCATTCCATTGAAACAAAACTTTTCTTATATCTCCACTTCTTGTCTTCCCAACTGGGTTCAATAAATATGCTTTTAGTCTTGTCAGTGGAGGATTTTTTCCCACTAAAATAGGTTCTGCCAAAACTGACCTTCAGGTGTGTGTAGCATTTCATATCTGGACCATTCTTTTGACAAATCAGGTAACCTTCACATTTCCAAATCCATCTCCTCACTGGCCTTGCTCTCGTTTCTCTCACAGACATTCACACAGATTAAGACACACAAGTTTCAGAATGCTTATGACTTGACAAGAGCTGGCAACCCCTACCATACTGGGACTTAACCTAAAGAAATTCCATTATGATGTCAAAAATAATTGTGTACACACTGGAAAGAGTTGGTGTGTAAGACCAGAAACACATACAGTGTGAGACTTTTATACTCTGTCAGGCAAATAAAAACTTCCCAGACTTATTTGTTAACCCAAGGAACCTGTGAGCAATTGGGTAAATAATCTGCAATTCTATGCAAGGACACACAGATGACTGTGCATGTTAAGATCCTCTTTATTTATCAGAAACCATGGTGGATTTGTGTATGTTACATCATACAAGTTTTCCAGTGTTTTATTATCACCTTCAGCTACTCCTGTTTCTTCTTTTAATCTCAGAAGGAGTTTTAAAATTTCTTAATTAATAGTTTCTTGGTGATTAAAATATTACCCAGAATTTTTGTGAGGTTTTGAAAACAGAATTACTGGGGTGAATTTATCTGTCATTTTCAAGCACTGCAGCAATATCTTTCTTTAATGGGATACATTCATGGAAGCAATTAAGGTACAATATGTTTCTGGAAGGGACATTTTTAATATTGTGTAATGACAATATTTAGAGAATTTATTTCAGGTTATGCTAAAAATACAAATAAGCATGTATCTGGAGATATAAATAAAATCTCAGCCAGTTTATGTATAACAATAATTATGGCCCCAAAGAGTTTGTATATTACCTCAAGCCCTAGCAATAAGGTGGCATAAGACAGTAACCAACTTAGGTATAGGGCTTTAAGTATTTTCATTTCAGTTCCTTCCTCTTGGATGAGATGAAGATTACCTGCATTGAAAGCAGTTGTCTATAGTAATAAAATTTCTACAAAGTTCTTAGAAGAATAGCCTCATGCTTTCTACGACAACTAGGTTTTCAGGTTGTTCAAGTTCAATGTAGTAATACATTTTGTTCTGAATTACCCAGCTTCACATAGCAGTCCCATTAGAGCAAGACATTTCTGGTTGCCCATGCCTTCATGGCTTAAACCAATAAATTTTTTTCTTAGTTTGGAAAGGGGAGTTGTTATATTTTGGAAATGAGGTGTTCCCCATATTTCTTGTGCTGAATCAGGACTGGTCAAGTGTAAAATTAAATTATGAGCATTGTAATTTAATTAATGGACTAATCCATTTGATGGATTAATAATTTAAAAATACTACTATGCTTCATGAAAACTGCTGGCAGATGCACTGTGGTAGGAGGAAGTAGGTGACTCAGGTCATGATGTGGGTATTAAATTTCTTGTATATGGTTCCTCCTGCTCTGTGTTTCCTAAGTACCATGAGGTAAACAGCTTTCTTCTGCAGTACCTAAATATCATGTTTCACAACAGCTCAAGCCTAAAACAATATAGATGGCAGACCATGGAAGTTTCAGCTTCTAAAACCATGAGTCCAAACAAACTTTTATAAGTTTTCTCATTAGGTATTTTAGTTACAGCAGTTAAAAGATAACTACTCCAGATAATTTTTATCAAACAGTGGGGTTATTGATATAACTATACTGACCATGTGGTTCAGGAAATTTTGGAACTGGTTTATGGGAAGATTTTGGAAACACAGATCAGAGAATTCATAAAATGTTATAAGCAATCTTATTTGGAAATTGTGTTGGAAGTTTATTAGACCAGAATTTTAATAGCAATGTGAACAGTGAAGACTGTGCTAATGAGGGTTCAGTGGAAATACAGACATTACTGGAAATTGGACTAGAGGCCACTTGAGATAACTTTATGAAAATGAGTGCACAGGACTCAGGTAGTGGAGTGGGTATTTCTGGAAGCTTTTAGCCAGGTTTATGAGATATTAAAAAGCAGAGAGTAGAAGATTTTTAAAACTTTCAGTTTGGCCAGAATAATCAATGTAAAATTAGGCTAGTTAAGTTATTTTTTTCTTTGAAAAGATCGTGACATCAAAGAGAAATCACATATATTTCAAAGATAACTTAAGGAACATGACTTGAAGACATCTCAGGGATAAGTGAGATCACACATATTGAAGACTAAAGTGAAAACTTCTTTGACAGACACATAGGTTCACACTACTTTGCATAAGAATGCCTTGATAATTGTTTTCCCAGGATCTATTTTACCGTAATCAGGCACACACAGGCCACTGTAGATGTGGTCCATAGAAGTCAACCAACAGCTCAAGCCAGTGACAAAATTTAGCCTCACCAATATGGCTTTGGTTCTGAAGTAAAAGTGGATGCTGAAATTAATGGGTCATATGGGGTTCAAATGAAACTTAGGAGATTAAGCAAAATGCAGCATGGGTAGAATTACTGAAGGAAGCCCTGAGAAGGTGATGCATGAACCTGGGAGAGGAAAGTCAAAGGTATAGTGGAAATCAATCAGATTAAGAGATACTGGTAAATTTGAATGTCTACCAAGGAAAACTACTGAATTCAGATAAAAGCAGCCTAAGAATGAGGTCATGTGTGTCACAACTAGTAAGAAAATAGGAGTTGGACTACCCAAATCCTTTGGAGAGCACATTTTACTGCCAGTGTGCTCCAGATGTTGAATATAGTCCTATAAGACCTAATATTTTTCCAACTGAGTTTAGGACTTTTTGTTGCACTCCTTATTTTTTTGTCCATATTCCTCCCTTTTGAAAAGGGATTGTTTACTCTGCCATTATACATTGCATGTAGATAGCTTGCTTTTGATATTTACAGTATCTTGCAGACCAGAATTTATCTTGAATCTCAGAGTAGACACTATATTGCACTTTGGGGCAATATTAGAACATCAAAGACTGTGATTACTCTTGAAGAAATACTGAACACATTTTACTTTGTTATGGTAAAAATTAGCATTCGGGGGCTATAGGAGTGATATTATGGTTTAGATTTAAGTTTTTCCCAAAATGATTATGTGTTAAGGCAGAAATTCTCAGGGGTAAAATTATTAGATTATAAAAGCTGCAACCTTATCAATGTATTAATGAAATTAAGGATTAATAATTTGAAAGGACTACTATACTGAGTGGTAAAGATAGACATATGGAACCTGACTGATGACAGTGTGTCACTGCGGGGTGGCATACTTTGGTGGTTATATTTTTTCCCGGCTCTGCCTGCTCATTCTTCTCTTAGGAAGAAATGAATGAAGTGAGTCAATCATGAATTTAACTTCTGAATCCACTATCCCAAATAAATTCTTCCTCCTTTAAATTGTTCTTTCATGCATATTGGTCACAATGATAAAAAGTTGAAAAACACAAGAAATGTATTGCAATCATCCTTGGTTCTGCCAAAAATGGCCCTTAAGAATGTGGTGACTTTCATCCATGTCCTGTTCTGCCTGAAACCCATGTGTCCTCAAATCTTCCAAATATCTTCTTTAAAGCTAGATCTAAGCTTCTCTTCCATGCATTCACAGAGATAACTCTATGATAAAAAAAAAAAAAACTCATAACTAGAGAAAATTTATGCCGAGCATTAGTATAATCAAACACATTTAGGCTTCTATCACCAGGAAACTCATGAAATCAAGACTGGTTTCATGGAACACTGGAGAAACAGATAAGAGATCAGGCTCTCAGAATATTTCAGGTGTAAACTACCTAGATACATTCCTTCAAAATAAGAATATTGATAGAAACTGGGAAAAAAGGGGGCACAACAAATGGCCCTATTTCTTTATTCTCTCACCATCTCCCTGCCTCTCTGGTTCCTCCCTCCTCATTCCAGTACTAAGGATTCAACCCGGGGCTTGGGATATTTTAGGGAAGTGCTCTACCACTGAGCTATACCCCTAGCCCCAATGGCTCTTTTTAAATTTACAATTGCTCCACTGATTGCAGCTTCAGATCATTAATAATGTGGACATATTTTAAGAAGGCATGCCCCAAGACTCCTTGAGCTGCAGAAGGCATCTCAGTTTGTGGCTCTCCTTCCTTTAATACCAAATGTCATCTCCTTAATTTTTTTAAAATCTTTTTTAATGTTATATTTCTTTATACTTTTTAAACTGATTTTTATGTGGTACTGAGGATGGAACCCAGTGCCTCACATATACATAGAAGCTCTACCAGTGAGCTACAACATCACCCCTTCTGAACTTTTTTTCTTTTTTTACTTGTAGGTGGATACAATAATTTTATTTTATTTATTTTTTTATTGTGAAGTTGAGAATCAAACCCAGTGCCTTGCACATGCCAGGTAAGTGTTCTACTGCTGAGCTACAATCCCAGAAAACATACATCCCAAAGGATTGGGCGTGCAATTCAGTGGTACTCCATTTTCCCAGCAAAGTGAAATGCCATTGTTTTCTGCCCCAATCCCACACTGTCAACAAAAATATCCCAAACAAATGACAACAAAAATACTCACCATATGGTACCACCATTTCTGACATTCACATCTATGATTATTTTCCTCTCCTCACAACACTGAAATATCTCAACTCAGGAAGCCACATCTTTGGGAAGATTCATTTTTCACCCACATTGTGCATGTTTTTCATCTATAATGTATTTACCATTTGACTTAGATTTTAGAATTAATTGATTTAAAGAGGTGTGTGTGTGTTCTGTGCACACCTGTCATATAGCATGCACCAGATTTGTGTTACCTTAATTAAAGACCTAAAAATTAACTTGTTTGTGGTTTTTAATTTTTTTCAACTTCACTCAGAGTAGCAGCACAAATTCTGCTTCACTTATACAGTTGTATTATGTTTAAGAAGAATAAACTGACTAAAATCAATGAATCATTTCCTTGAATCTCACATACACCCAATGTGTATATATTAAGCATTTGCTGTAGATTGCCTAGTAAAATACTAAGGCTAGATAGATGTTACATATGGTCTATTGAAGCTTGATGTTTACTAAGGAGAGCATCATTTTAAATATTTGATATATGTGCAACCAGGAGGAGCAATGATACCGCTGTTTACTGGTGACAAGTTCTGCTCCCTCTAATGTTGAAGTTTGAACACTAGAGAAGCACACAAAGGCGAGCTTATTAATCAGGTTTTATTTAAAATTAGTAATAATACAGACTTCTCCTGAGGGGAAGAAGGGTGCCGTGACTGATGTTCTAGAATCCCAAGAAGTGAGCATGCCCTATATCTTTTATAAGCTGAAGTCTCTTTTGTTCTCCAGTTCTCTCCCCCATTTTCTCTCCTTCCTACCTACATGACTATGCCTGGTTTTGCAGGTGAGATGTAAAAAGTGAGAAGCAGATGGGGCAGGGGGAGGGCCAAAGTGATTCAGCCAGACGAGGGCCCAGGGGGCATTAATTAGTAGCTCCTTGCCTTCGGTCCTTGATAAAGACAGATTAATTTGGTGATCAAGGGGCTCTGGAGATCCCTGATATTCCATTCTTCCAGAGGCAGTCTCCAAATTCCAGAGGCAGATGGCTTTCATGGCCTTCATTTTCTCAATTTGACCCAATCCCCTATTTCTACACTAACTGCCTGTCCCCAATTCTGGCTTCAGCAGCACATACTTGTCATGGATGTTATGGTAGCACAGCAACACAGGAGTCTGAGTCAAAAGCTCAGGAGTTCAGTTAGCCTCATAAACTTGTTGAGACCCTGTCTAAATAAATAAATAAATAAATAAATAAATAAATAAATAAGTGGAACTGGGGATATGGCTAAGTGGTCAATACCCATGGGTTCCAACAAAAAAATATTAGAGGAAAATACTTTGTTTCTGTTGTCATTTTTGCTTATTTCTCTTTCAACCTCACCCAGGTCCTCATAACTATCATTCCACTGTCTTGGGGGAGAAGTTTTTTATACTTCTTTTTAAATTTTATTTGTTGATGCACCTTTATTTTATTCATTTATTTATATGAGGTGCTGAGTATTGAATCCAGTGCCTCAAATATGTGAGGCAAGTGCTCTATAACTGAGCCACAATCTCTGCTCAAGAGTATTTTTGACCTCTGGTGGTGACAGGTACAGGGAAAACTGCTGGTGATGTGGGGTGGACTGGGGCAAGGGCTAAGAATGGATTCTGTCTTAAATGACAGAATGAGATTAGGATTCTCTGTCAAAGTCAGGTCAGAGCCACCAGAGTCATCATCTGGGGCAAGGTTGAGGCTCAGAAAACTGATCAGATAGCAGAGGTGAAAGTAGTGTCTCCCCACTCATTGTTTCTAGCACATATATAAGGGGGAAAAAAAGACAAGACAAGGCATGGTGGCCCATGCCTGCTTATCATCCCAGGGACTTGCGATGCTAAGGAAGATAGAAAGATCTTCAAGTTCAAGGACATCCTCAGCAACTTAATGAGACCCTATGCAACTTAGCGACACCTTGTCTCCAATTAAAAAATAAAAAGGGCTCGGGATGTGGCTCAGTGGCAAAGCATCCCTGTGTTAATTGACTAGTAACAGCAACAACAAAAGAAGAAAGAACCAGAAAGAAGCCCTATCCCTCCTCCTTCTTTCCCTTCTGGATTACTGCTCCATTCCTTTTCCCCCAGCCAGAACTAGAGGTCCATTGAAGAAAAACATGATGGTCAGGGGTTAGAGAACAGTTAAGGCTTAGTAGAGCATGCACTTAATTTTGACTATGCCAGAGGCCCTGGGTTGGATTCTTGGGGACCTACAACAAAGAAACAAAGGAAATAGCAATACCAAAAATCACAAAACACAGTTGATTCTGTTAGCACAAAAAGACCAGGCTAGATGGGTGCAAACTTTATCAAGCAACTCTGTTTACACAGGAACAGAGTTTCAAGTCTCTGATGAATCACTTTCCTAGTGGAAAATAAGTCATTGAATAAAGGAGGGGACTTGATTTATATGTTATGCTGAGAGGTGACTTAATGAGCATGATAGCTTGGGCACTCAGGAATTTGGGATAAGTTTTACTGGGCAAAATGGTAGGAGTCTGGGGTCATCAGTCAGGTTGGGCATAAAGGAATAAGGTTTGTGGTAATTTGAATTGTTTGTTTCAGGCCACATTTTTGCTTGGAGAAGATTGAAGGGTCTGGGGTCAGCATTCAGTGTTTATCTCTTTCCATTCAGGGTCCCATTGTACTGTCACTGGGAAAGGATTTATTTGGGGAAGGAACAATGCTTTGACTTCCTTTCTAGGGATTGTTCTGTCATTGGGAAAGAATGCACTGGGGAAGCTATCATTATATGGATTTCTTTTTTTTTTTTTTTTTTCTCTTTTCTCGGGCCTCCCTATTCTGTTTTTTTTTAATTTTTTTATTTTTCATATCCAACATTTTAGACTCTGAAAGGAAGAAGAAAATTGGATTTTGAAGACTCTAGCTGCTTTTTGCTGGTGATACTACCAGTTATCAGTGATGAGTTATTCTTCCTCAAAAGTTGAAGTTTGAACATTATAGAAGCATGCCAAGGCAAACATATAAAGCAGGCTTTATTTAAAGGTAGTAACACAGACTTCTTCCAGGAGGGAATAGGGGGCCATGGTTGATATTCTTGTATCCCAAGAAGTGAGAACACCCTGCATTTTATAGACTAAAGTTTCTTTTGTTCCCCTCTCTTCCCCTTTATCTCTCTCCTCCTAGGCTCGGTCAAGGAGTTGCTGGTAAAATGGCCAAAAGGTGAGAAGCAAATGGTCAGGGGGAAGGGTCAAACAGAGTGATCCAGGCTGGAAGCATACAGGGGACATTAATTAACAACTCCCTTTCTACAACTTTTTGGAAGGGAGTATAGTCCAGTAATCTTGGTAATTAGAGGGCTCTGGAGACTTTGACATTCCAATCTTGCAGGGGTGGTCTTCAATTTTCAGAATCCAAACTGGTCTACATTTTCTTGATTTGATCCTGTTTGTCCTTAATTCTGGTTTCACTAGGAGGTGGCAACATAGGAGAGGGGGCTTTCTTTTAGAGTTCTAGAAGTGAATATGGGTGTCATGCAGAGGGAGATGTGTGGGGTATGTTCTAAACTCATTTTGAGCAATGTCAGTTCTCTTATGTTGCTCCAGAAGTTCAGAGTGGCAGAAGGAGACATGCCCTATGTTGTTTCCCAGATATTATTGCTGAGCTGATCACTTTATTAAGAAATTAAATGTATAATAAGAAAAAGAAAAAAAAATTATAACAGTCTGTGAAAATTAACTGGTTTTGTTAGGTTAGGGGAAGTTGTTCTAGCATATAGAATGAAAACTAATTAACTTACTAGTGTTATAAGAATAATACTAGTGTGAAAGGTGAAGATCAACTACTTTGTTAGTGCTAAGAAAATGACTTTAGCATGAAATATAACTGAGGACTTATTCTTAATTAAGGCCCAGTCAGATTAGGGATGTTCTTCACATGTTTTCAGGGGTTCAGTTCCTTTGGGGCATAGTAAGCAAGATTAAACTTGCAATTATATTCTTATGGTGGTTTAGTCATTTCCATACTGCTTGACAAATTACACAAAACAATAACAAGGATACAATTAACTATATAATTAAGGCTAACAGTCCATTCATATGTGTAGAAAAGTACACATATAAAGGTATACTTTATAAATATAAATGTGTACTATATAAATAAATATAAAGGCAGAAATCATTCTGTTAAACTACCTTGAATTACTTCATTATCAAAATTTTCATGGTTTTGGCATTAATCATAACCAGGACCTGAGATTGTTTTTAACACATCTAAAAAAGCATTATAAAAATGATCAAGGCCCATTATATGATTGAGTACACTCTGCTTTTGAATCTCAGTGTAATTGCATGGAAATCTAATAACACAAAAGTGAGTAAAATAATGACATTGAAGTCTCTGAATCTACTGTAAATCTTGTATTTGTTCCCCTAGCCAAATAATAGAATCTTTTGTTGCTGGACCTTGCTTAGAATTTCCTGATCAATAAGTACTTGAGTATGTCAAGTTTCAGTATAATTTTTATGGAATTGTTGAAGGTAATAAGTTCTTTGAACCTCTTGGTGTAAGGCCACTGCTGCCATAGAGGCAGAGGCAATGATGCCACCCAAACCAACAATATGAGGTATAAATAATCTGATAAATCATTTAGCCCATTGCTTTAAATGTCTTAGCAACTCCTGCATAAAACTTACTGAAAGTGTTTTCTGCCACTTTTTTTTTCAATTTTTCAGGGAGCCAGGTAGCTACTGGCCTTCTAATAATCATAACAGTTTGTTCTGGATTTTGCCATATGGTTCAATAAATACAGTGCTGCAACATAATTTTCACATTGAACATAACATGTTTTGTGAGGCATTATACTATATTTGAATGGACTCAGATAATAAAACATAGGAATTTAATACATATACCATGAGGTAGAATCCTTTATGAAAGGAACAGTTAAGATAGATAACAGTTTTTGGTTTTCCATATTGGTACACACATTTCAGACCCTAAAAGTCTCCTGAATCAGAATTTTTTTCCATTTTTCAGGAGGTTCTGAAGCTGTTTAACCTTGTTTCTTATCATCCCTGCTTGGTTAACATAGAATATATAAACATAGCATTCTTCCCTGAGAGGTTTTGCAGGACAACAGATAACAGGGAGTCCAATTGATTTCATAAAATCATTATCCAGTCAGTGACCTCTTGGATATCTGCAATAACATGAGATGACTATTTTTATAGTGAAGAGAGATTCCTAATCCTGTTGCTCTTATATTAATCCTGGTGGATGCTTTTAGTCCCTTGAGTAAGGAAATAATTTGGGGGCTTTCCTACAGCTGGTGTGTGCTGTTATTGAAATGGGCAGTCTTTGGTTATGGGGTTAAATGTCAATTTGAGGAGTAAGGAAAACTAAGATACAGAGACTAGTTTAACTTTGGTAGGCAGGGACAAATGTGACTCTCACAAAGGACAAACCTCAGGAGTTTGGGGGCATCAGGGTTGTGGACTGACATAAGTATACATCTTAGGTCTGTTTAAAAAACTATTGTTTTTCTCTAAAATGCCCATGCATGACTGTATTTTGGTTATAACTCTTTTTTTGTTAGGTGTTGAAGAACTAGTTGGTCAAATTGACCTTGTTCCTATTTGCTGTTAAGAGTCAACTGAGTTCCCACAGGGGTTACTCTTTTAGTGCCATCTGCTAGGTAGGGTCTTCTTGATGAAGTGGTTTCTCTTGGAAACATTAGGGATGTCTCCCTTCTCCAATGACCCTCCTCTTTGCAGCAGTTACACTGATTGGCTTTCCATTCTCCAGTGATCTCACTAATCTTTCTGATCAAGAGGTCATATGGTCCAAAGTTGTAAAGCTGCTTTGTGAAGAGTTATGAAAAATGATATTCCTATAAGACAGCTCCCCAAGAAAAATGGAGGGACAGTGTGGTACTAGAGGAATGAGGAAAAATTGGCCAAACATTAAATCTCTCCCAGTGCATTCTTTCCTGATAACCATGGGCCCTGGGGAAAAAGGGCAGATACTGAATACTGGACTATCAACCATGACCTCCTTCCATGGCAAATTAGTCTTAAACAGAAGCACAGCAAAAATGAATCGGCAAGATTTGAGTACTCATCCCTTGGGATATGGACTCTTATCTCCCCAGACAACAATGAGTTTCAACATTTTTACAACTACCCTCCTAAAATAAAGTTTTAACCTGTTCCACTAACCCCTGATGGTCAAAACTGCATGTACATGGCTTCCAATGATTATATCATTGTACCATATAAAATCTCTTCTGTAACTGATGACCATTTTCCCACCCAGAAAGTGAACCCTGACAGTGCACAAGTCTTCAAAGGAATAAAGTCTTCTCTGAATCCATTGAGGTCTGCTTCTCATTCTTTTGCACTTACACTTGGAGAAGTTATCTTGTTACCTTCATTCAGGCAGACTCAGATGGTAAGGGTCAAATACTTGTTTTCTTGGCCCTTTTATTTTAGCCTCAGTTTTTAAGCCTTGATGTTAAACATCTAGCAAGGCAGTCTCACCAATCTCAAAGTGAGAGTACTGGGCTTTAACTTCAATGTCCATAACCTTACTGCTAGCACAAAAAGACTTGGCAGGACCCAAGCTTCATGAGTCATCTCAGTTGTTTATTCAGGAAGAGGGGGTGTAGGGATGAAATGGTACCCATGGACCCACTTTCTTGGTGAAATAAGCCACTGAACAAAGAAAGAGACTGGGTTTGTATAGGTTATTTTGAGGGATGGTCTAGTGTACATATCAACTGAATTTGAACTTTTTGGTTCAGGGGTCTGTGGGCCACATCTGGAGAGTATGTACTTTGAAGGAGATTAATACCTCCTAAAGAATGTTTTCAAGAATGATAAGACACCCCCTCCCTGCCTACAGCTGGCACCTAGGAAACATTTGTCCTAGGAGATAAAAGCAGTCAGTTATGGTCTTTTTTTCACTCCCTTTTTCTCAGACCTTCTTAACTTGGAGATTTTTCATTCCCCATATATATTACTTATAGTTATTAACTCCTTATATTTAACTGTGGTCTGCATTAGTACTAGAAGTTAGCCTTATATCCTATCTATCCTGTAACATCAAATTAGCCTAGGCTGTGTGTACTTGAACTAGTACCACTGAAAAACATTAACAGAAAAGAGTTATAAAGTTTACCAGAAAAATACAAAATAAAATTAGCAAGAATTAAATCATATTTAGTTTTTGCAATTGCTATCTTGAATGTGGGCTGAGTTACACATTATAGTCCTGTTTGAGATCATAGTAATTTTTACAAGGAACATCAATCTTATGAACACATCTTTAGATGAGCTGAAGTCCTGCCTATTTAGGAGCTGTTCTAACATCTAGTAAGATGAGAGGTTAGAGTCTTATCTTAGGAAAAGTGGGGCTTTCATATATTTTAGGTAAAGTGTTTTAGTTTTGAAGCTGATCTTTGTCAATTTACAAATATTGTTTCTTGAGTCTATATGAACATTATTTAATACAATATAAAATTATATTTAAAATATGAATCAAATAAAGGCTGAGAGAGCTCTTAATTTTATTTTTGTGGAGAAACATGGCAAAATATTTTTTTTATGTTTTACAATATTAACCTTTAAACTGAGCAGGCTCTTATTGTCTTTTAGAAATACATTTACATTTCTATCCCAGCATAAAAAGTAACAGACTTAGGTTCAGTGATAAAACATTAAATTACATGAATGATCCTCCAATTAAAATTGTGATTATTCTAAGTATATTTTTATACACAACTTTAGTTTGGAGAACATCAGTTTTGTAAAAATGTTCTTTTAATTTTCCTGCTTTAAAGACTTCTATACCTGGGAGATATGAACACATTCAACATACAAAGAAGAGTAACAGCACCACAAATACTTTGATGTTTTTATATTAAACAAGTTTAACATTTAAAGG
The DNA here is from genome assembly GCF_902686445.1 of Sciurus carolinensis. Lineage (NCBI taxonomy): Eukaryota > Metazoa > Chordata > Mammalia > Rodentia > Sciuridae > Sciurus > Sciurus carolinensis. Next base: position 153,898 of record NW_025920166.1, on the reverse strand, counting down.
AAAATTTAGGCTCTAATGAAGAGTAATACTTGAGAATAACACTTGTTGCTATGTAACTAATGTCATATAGATCTGAATTTCTTTGAGACAGTTGCTTTAAAGAATAAAACTTACAGACACAATGTTAAGAGTAAGTTAATGCTTTAAGAGTTTCTTGTCAGATTAACATATAGATTAAAACTTGGTTTTATATCAGTAGAGTAACATTTGACTTTAGGAAAACACAAATAGCTTTAACTGATTGTTCTTCATAACCAAATTAGTTGCACATAAACTGTTGAAATTTGCCTTTATTTACATAGATTTTCTTATAACTGAGACCCTCATGTAGTTTATTTGATCACATAAAGACTTTCTTATTCAGAAACATTTTCTTTTTCCTTCTCCTGAGTATGTTTCTAATTTCTCTTTCCTATGTATTGAACTCTCTTTTTGTTCACACTCTGAAACAACCTTTTTGAAATTTCTGACTTTAGACAAATTATTACATTTTAATAAGAAAAAATATTTTATGGTACTTATAGTACTTCAATTGAAACACAGTTGAAACTTTTGGACCCTTGAACATAGAATTACATCAATTTGTTTACCAATTCATGAAAATGCAAGCAATATTCAAGCATATTACACCATGGCATTCAAGAAGTTAAGAGTATTTTGTGTTATTTTTAACAGCAGTTTAACTTGCAAATTAATCAGATATCTCTAACACATTCATAGTTAATCTCATACATGTCAAATCCAATTTGCTTAATTTTTCTATAAAAACTGAAATATTAGACAAGTGTATTAAACAGTACAGCCATTTCTCCCTTATTGAAGAAAAGTTCTAGAAAAAAATGGATATTAGACATTTTATAATAAACATTGTATTAGTTTGACCACCTAGAGAAACATGCAAGTTAGTAATTTTTAAAGATACCTCTCTAAGTTAATGGCCCACAAATGATGGAGGTAGCAGATGAGAAAAAAACATCAGATCAGCAATCTTCCCTTTACTCTGAAGTGAAATCCATTGATGGGGCATGGAAGGGTCCATTTTCTGGGTATGGGAATGTCCCCTGGGTTAAAAAAGGAGTCTGCCTTTTATAGTTTTATTGGAGAATGCAGATGTGCAATTTGGACAGTCAGAGTTTAGTTGTGCATGTTAAAACTTTAACATTGGAAGGTAATCGTAAATGTTGAGAACAGGGTGATATCTGTGCAGCTATCTTGTATAAACAAGCCATTCCATGAACTGGCCTGTAAACTCCTGACAGAAAGGGGCATGCAAACACTAAGGGATGAGGAACTATCTTAATCACCAGGATGCAGGCAGATGCGACTGTGCCTTGGAGAGCCAATACAGGACAAACAGGACTGCTGGACCCCCAGGGTTTTCAAGGTTGTTAAGAGATATCTGTCTGAGGAATGTGCAGCTGCCTGGGAACCTTATCTATCAAGGACAGGGGGGCTTAGCCCTGACTCATCTCCTGCATAGTTCACCCCTTTCCTCCTCCCTTCTTCTTCCAGGACTGTTCAGTTCTAGTGGGACCCAATGAGAATCAAATAGATTGGTGGGACCCAACCAAGGAGGACTAATGTTTAGCTGTTCAAATGTTAACCAATAATGTACAGGTCTTTGTGTGTGAATGCTTGAAAATCTCTTAAATAGAGTGCTTTCTTACCCCTTGGGTCCACTCCCCACTCAGCCATTGTAGTAGTCTGAGAGGTTGGTGATGATCCAGGCTTGAGCTTGCTTTAAGTAAAACCTCATTGTGTGACTTTCATTACCATGCATGCACTTTTACTCTCTGGGGATCAGTCGATATTGGGGACCAGTTGATATCGGACCCTAACACTAACAACTATTCCCATTGACTTGAAGTGAGCAATGGTGGAGAGCAGACCTTGAATTTTCATTGTTAGCTGTTTTTTAATATTATGCTTGGGGTTTTTGTCCATCTTGTTGATATTTTCAATAGTATCCCTTTCTGGGTCTAGGGGTTGTGGCTCAGTGGTAGAGCACTTGCCTAGCATGTGTGAGGCACTAGGTTTGATTCTCAGCACCACATATAAATAAGTGAATAAAATAAATGTCTAGCAACATCTAAAAATTATTTAAAAAAATTAATTCTCTTTGGTTTTATTACTCTTATCTGTTGTTTTAAAGATATCACTGACTTCTGTCCCTAACTCTTTATTTGAGTACACTCAATTGTCACAGTTCTCAATTAGCCTGGCTTTATTGGCATGTTTCTCAGTACTTTTTATTGGCTCTTTACTACAGTCCCCCATTTTTTTCTTCACATAATAAGTATTTGATAGAAATGGTAGTGATAAAAGTACAAATTACAATGATTATAAGAAATCCTACATTTGGTCCAGAAAGTAGCTAATGTTGGGGACATATGTCTGCCAGAAGTCCCAAGCAAAACTGGAGCCCAGTGCTCCAGGTCAGACCACATGTGTTTCTGTTCTTAATTCCCTCCCATTTCCTGTCCTTCACCATCTAATCTACAGAGGTCAAATCAACCCTATGGCATCAGAAGGATGTTTGGGATGGCTGGCCTGAGGTAACCTTGGCAACTTTAAGAAACCAATAGGAAAATGCACTTGACAGAAAGGCAGATCAGTTCCTGACTGAGAGCAGTGTGTTGTGTGGGGGTATGGGGGATGGGAGGCAGGGGAGGGGGATCATGGTTCTTTTTACATTGCAGCATAGGCCAGACATCTGTCCTTGACCTACTTTTCTCCATAGACATACCTGGACCTGACAACCATTTTCATTTTTGGCATCCCAAGTCAGTGCTTCTTTTCCAAGAGAGCTGCTCTTTGGTGATGTAAGTCAGTGAGAGTAGTGGTTGGGAATTCAAACTAAATTTTAATCAGGCTCTGACACTTACTAGTGAGTGATCTTGTGTAAACTGGGCAACACATCTGTGCCTGTTTCCTCAACTTCAAAATAGCACTACTGGTAGCATTAAATGAAAAATAATGATGAGTGGCCCATACTGGCAAACAGGAAGCCTTCAATTCGCATTAGCTATTGTTACTACAATATTGCCAGTCTCATAGTCAGTTTGCCTCTTCCTCATTTTCACTACCTGTTTATTTCTTAAAACATACTCAAGTTCTTCTCAGTCTTGCCCCTGAAATGTCTTCAAAATTTATTCCTAAGTCCACTCTCCCTTCAGTGTTTGAAGTAGTGTAAAAATTTTCTACTGTCTTCCTGTTCCTTCCACTTTCTATTGAGTTCTTCCTTCACAAGGATATCACACTTGAAGGTATAACAACATATTAAGGTGGAACTCTTCAAGGCCCACACCTCCTTTTCAGAATTCATCTATCACCAGGTCTCTTCCTGAATATGCTTTCCCTATCCAAATTAGGCAGATCTATTAAGTTCTAAAATATGCTTTGATCTCTATCAAAATCCTGTCCCTTCTCCAAGCTCAGCTCAGTCAGCACTTCTTCCTCAGAATCTGTTCAGTCTATGGATGCAAAGAACCACTCATTCCCTGTGCATATTGTTTACTCTCCTGTTAATTCACATGTTGTATATCTCTTACAGTTCCTGCTTCAGAGCATTGCATATATGTGATAGCTTAGATTTGTCAAACTAAAAATTTCAGCACACAGTCTCAATTGCAACTTTAAACTAACTCCACTGAGTTTCAAAATAAGTGCATTCAAATTTGACAAAAATCCATTTAAAAGGTTTGAATGGAACAGACATGTAAGCTCAAAATGCCAAATTATCCAATTGAAAAAGACATTTTGCTTTATTTGCTAATCTGGATCCTTGACATTCAACACTTAGCACAGTGTCTTTGGCATCTCTCCCTTTATAAAATATATCTCAGTTCAAAAGCCTACCTCTTCCAGAAAACCCAGTGGGGGTTCACTTTCTGGATGGGAACCTACAGATAGGATTATAGGGTAGAATGATGTAATTGGAAACCACGTACATGCAGCTTTGATCATTAAGGGCTAGTTTTACAGGTAAAAATTTAATTAAAAGAGTAGTTGTAAAAAGTCTGAAAGTCATTGTTGTCTGGGGATATAAGAGTCTGGTTCCTCAGGGATGAGAGCTCAAATCTTGCCCATTGTCATTTAGGACAAATTTTCCATGGGAGAAGGTCAAGATTTAGGACCCAGCATTCAGTATCAACACCTTTGCCCAGGGCCCATTGTTATTAGGAAAGAATGCCCTGGGAGAGGTTTAATGTTTGATCAATCTCCCCTCTCTCCTTTCAAGTCACACTGTTCTTTCATTTTCTTGGGGAGCTGTCTTATAGGACTATTATTTTCCATAACCCTTCAATACTTCTCACATAGTCCTATACAACTGTTTGTAAGAAAATGTAGCCATCTGTGAGAGTCAAAGCTGTTTCTGAGTCTTACCATACCAGATTAATACAAACCCAAGCTACACTTAGAGCAATGTCAAACCTACAAAGCTTCTAGGTGGTGCACCCAGCCCTGTACTTTCTTTTAAGCCCTTCCGTCTTAATGTGGGGAATATGAAGGGTTGCCAGAGGTGGGAGGATAGGAAGGCAGCTGCACCTGATAAGATTAAGTGTGGAAACATGGTTCCTGTTGTACACACTCTTGTCCTGGCAACAAAACTGGGTAAAAAAAGAGACACAGGAGCAGATAAAAGCCCTCCATAGTCAGGAGTGGAGACTGACTTGAACCCAAGATTCAAATGCTAGTTCTCTTCACACCTCCTCAGTTACCTTCCCAGTGAACAATTTAAAGCTTCAAAAAAGACAGGTCTTTTTTCTCTTTACCAACAGATTAGACTTCCTATGAGAAGAAAATGACCTGTGGCCACTTTATGAGCTCTTCTCTGCCCAATTGGTTTTAGGACCTGTGACCAGAGCTCTACCTACCTCTCAGGACACAGGATTGTGGGAAGATAATCAACTTACCCTGCATGGGTCGGAAGACTGTAAAATTCTAAAGGACTTTCCTGCCACAGTATCATGGCCATTGCTTCCTCTAGTCAAAGCCCCTAGATGCATATCACTTCCTGGACACCTCACTACCATCGACCTCAACACACTGATGCTTCAGGGACTATGATGGGACTCAGAGAGGCAGGGAGACTTACTGTGGAGCACCTCTAAGTGCCAGTAGGTAAGTGCATCCCCACCATCTAGTGGTCATGAGGGGTAACGGCGGGGATCTGTGCAACATGACCCAGAATATTGCATATAAAAAACACGTGATCCTCCAAACTGGTTCTCTCAATAGTGGTCACAGAGCAGCAACATGATTTCCAGAACTTATTAAACAATGAATTGGTTTTTGCTTTCACCTCCAGACAAGTGAAAGTCAAGGTGTTTACAGGGTTTTGACTATTAGGCTTAGCTGTGTTTGAAGGTCATAAAGGGAACACTGGAACAATATTCCCTGGACTCCTGAGCACTAAGGAACCATGAGCCTAGCCCCTTGTATCTCAGGGTCTGTGAACCTTGGTTGTAACTGGCTAATACTGGATGCCTGTCTGCTGGGGGTCAGTGAGTGAGATTATCATATAAAGTGGTGAAAAAGATCCTGTTCTTGGAGGAGAGACCAAAACAATGTATAAGTATTTAGACCCAAGTGTGCACATGGAGGAATCATGAAAATTAGGATTCCTGAGCCACCCTGTGTCAGATACTGCAAGTCTAGGAGGTGGCGAGAATCTGCATTGCTATCAATTTCTTCGGTGAAACAGATGCTGGTTGTGGGCCCACTGTTGGGAACACAACATGAACCCTATTGTGACGTAGGCTGAATTGCTAAAGGACAGGGCAAAGGACCTTTAAATGTTTATCAAAGAAAAGAAAATGAGTTGCTAACAGCCAATCTCTGGATAGCACTTCCCAGCTGATAGCTAATACCTCTAGGTTAGAAGGATCACAAGTTCCAACACAAGTAATTACCCCTGAGGTTACCCTTTCCTGCCTTTGGGAATATTCCGCATGAAATACAGGAGGTGGGGGTCTATCAAAAGCAAAATATTCCCACACCCAGGAACAGCTCTCCTGGGTCCCAGGTTCCTCTCTTATGAAGTCTACTATCTCTGTTATTTATTTTTAATAAAACTTGTTTTCTATGCATACATTGGCTCACTCAGGTGTCAATCTTCAACACCTGGGGACCCAATCCTGATTTCCCATATCAATAAGGGACAGAAAGATTTGAGTGGTGGGAACCCCAGTCCAATTAAGAAAATTATTTTATAAAGTAGACTCATACAGGGCATTTCCATAGTAGCAGTCCAGCATCCTGTGCCCCTGTACAAAATCATTACCAGGCACCAGGCATAACACAACCATGAAGTCATCAGAGACCCCCAACCTCAGTCACTGCTATCCCATTCTCTGCAACCACTTTCCACACTCCCCTCTTATCTTCAGGGGAATAGCTGACTACACCACAGAGCTGGGAAGTCTCTGTCAGCTCATGGCACTGTTGAAGAACCCAGGTATCAGGACATCCCCACTTCATAGATGATGAAATCAGAGCTCAAAGGGTGTTAAACTTCCTTCCCAAGGCCACTGCTCTTGAAAGTGGTAGAGCCAGAACATAAAGACAAATCCAGTCTACAAAGGTGTGTTTTAAATCATTCTTGGTGTACCAGCTCACTACAAGTCTCCCTGAGATACAAAAAATTTTCAAAGACCTTGAGAAGGAAGAGGGGAATCAGAAAGGATGAAGACTCCATGATAGGACCTCACAGAGGCCCTTCACCAGTCAGTTTGAGGCTGAGTTTGGAAGACTTCCTGTCTGCTCATATCTTCTAGTTGTTTCCACAAATATTTATTTCTGCATTGCTTTTGTTAATTTTGCACTTGATATATTTTTTGTTTACTTATTTTTCTTTAAGTCACGTTGCCTCTTACACTTACACAGATGTATTTAAAACCTCAGTGGTTTATAGCAATTTTCAATAAAAATGAGTATCATTTGCCCCAAATAAAAATTGACTTCAAAATTCCATAGAACTACTAAATTAATTACCAGTCATATGTGCACCATTCACAATCATTCATCTAAGGAAGTGTCTTCAGACTCAACTTGGAGAATTGGAGCTACTGGGTCACACCAGAACAGAAAAGACCCCTGTGCTTTTCTGCCACATGCAGTTATCCAGGCATTCCTTCAATCTCCATTGCACTCTGTGAGAAAGGTGAGGGAAGTCCCAACTTCCTTCAGCCAGGAGGCCAGGAAGATATACTACCCCAAATGTAAAGTTCACACACTTCAAAGCCAGGTTCCTGGTTCTGGTTACTGCATCCTTAGTCTCCAACGACATACCCTTTTAGATGATATCTGATCCAGTGGTCATGGTTCTGTTCAGCATCTTCTTTTCTGACCATTGAGTTATGTCATAACTCCTAATTTAACTACTCTGTGGTTATTGTTTGTTAAGTGTTATAGGAAGAAGAAACCAGGTTAGCACAGTGTCCCCAGGAAATTGGGCAGAACTAGGCTGATCAGTCACACCTTTTCCCACTATCCTACTGTCCATCTGCTTCTAAAATGTCTACCAGAGACCAATCTCCATGGAAGAACAGAGGAGCCACCAAAGGAAAAAAGGGCCTGTGAGAGCATGCAGGAAAATGTCCTCAGTATACAAAGAAGCAAACCAGCTCTGAGGGCCTTTGTTTCCCCATCTTGCACAACCTACTGGGGCACAGCTATATTGAATCAATGTCCCCTGACTCCTGGCACATGTTTATCAGTTATTCAACTGAAAATACTTCCACCACAATTTAAATTGGGCTCCTAGCTCCAAGGACAGATTATTAACCCTTCACTCTAGAATAACCTAGTTTCTGTAATATGACAATGCAGTCACACTATTATTCTCTCACCTGGGAGATTAACCACATGATCTGCTAGACTCTAATGATTCTACAGAAATAGAAATCACAGGCTTGGGTCACCTAAAAATATCTAAGAAGTCCCAGCCAACACCACCCTCCTCCTGAAGACTCCAAGACTTTCCATCATGTGAATGAGAAAGGCTTTATGTGACCACTTAAACCAGGTGCTGCACATGGACTCAATTTTATGTTGCTTAGAAAGTACTATGGAGTCATTGTGTCTTTCAGGAGTCAGGCTGTGTCCTGTGCCATTTTCTCTCATGGTCAGCCACTCTACTACCTGTTGCTCAGCCACATTTTACACCTGAGCTTCACTGTGGCTAATTCTCGGTCCTCTCCCAGTGTTGGTGGGTGAATAACCAAGAGGAAAGACTGCTTCCCACGATCCAAGATTCAGCACAACTGCACCAGGAAGAGAGCTGAGTAGAGGCAAGTGACACAAACAGTCTAAGGGGGTAAAGGTCTGTGCCATTCAAGAGCTGAGCTTGTGCCAAGGAAACAGGATTCCAAGGAAGACTGGTCTTGTTGGAAAAGGATGGGAGACAACAGAATTCCTTCCTCAACCAAAAATCCTTTACACTCACTCTTGTTTTACTATTTTGGGTAAGATCTTTAAATTTTACAGATTATTTTCATACTAGTTAAAAACTGGATGAACCTAAATATTCAAGAGGAGCAATATGACTGAATCAATTGGTGCATTGTTCCACAACTCTTATGCAGATTTAAGAATGATAGTTAAATAGATGTTGGTTTAAGTAACTCAGAAAATACTCAAATGTAAAAAAAAAAATAGAAAATTTTATGTATGATGAGATTACTACTGTGCCATCTGATGGTGTACTTGTTGAGCAAAAGGTCTCAAATATATTCAACTATAGTGCTCTTAGTAAACTTGTGGAGGTGGTGTGCAGAAATATAGAGATATGTGACCTGATTAGACTCACTGTCCCCACTTATAAACTCAGAGCTGCCTAGGACACCCAACTCTCTCCTGCAAACCCTATACTGTTGCCACTGGGAGTTAATATTAGAAAGCTCATGTAGGTGTGCCTAACCTGTCCTGCCCCATAGAAGATGCCATGCTAAGAAAAATGGCACTGGATATTTCAGAATCCAAGTCATTCTGAGGGTTTTCACCTAAATATTCAGAATTGAAATGAACATTTTCATGGGACTGAATGTGTCAATGTTTTCTGGGCATTGAGCCCTGACCTGACCTCAGGGATTTTACCATCCAGGATGAATATTCAAGAGTGAACCTGTTATTTCTGCCTGGTCCTCTAGCATTGTAAGGGAATTCAAGGGTGCCAGACTATGCTGCCAGTCACTGCTGCAGTTCTCTAGTCTTTCTCTCTCTCTCCCTGCTGCCTGAACCCCCTCAGCAGGACTCCACATGTAAGTTCCTTCATTACCACTGTTAAAGGTCATATGTTGATATGCTGCTTGTTACCAGTAGGATGAAACTAGAACCCTCGTCTCCTGTCATTACTACTTGTTAAGGCTGATACTTGCACTGGCTTAAAAATCCTAGGAGACTGTGGGCCATGTCAGGCATGCCCAAGAATCTGTGCCAGCCTTCAACTCAGCACCTAACCCAATGTGCCCAGAAGGAATGGCTGCAAAATTATACCTCAATTAGCCAAGAGTGTACTGACTTCAAGTTGTGACACCAAAAGGGACATGGCACGCCACAGCTGGGAGGACTTTGGGCCTATTTGTTACCAGTCTGGCTTAGCAAGGAGAATGGGCTTTCAGAAAATGGTCTTAGTTGGGGAAGCAGCTCATTCCTCATATTAAGACCTGAGGACAAGGCCTGACAACCATTAGCTTACACTTCATGGGGGAATGTGAGGTTCCTGGTCCCAAATGTTGCATTTTCTCTTTTACTTCTTGGCTCTATTTACTCTTCTTACCCCACATCCATTTTCTCATCATCATGAGCAAGACAACTGTGTACTGGGCATCCATGAAATCTTGGGAATGTGCCTTAAACTTACTAGTTAATCTTTAAAGATTCACAGTTTTCTCAATTTCAAAAATGGAGCAATGTGGTCTCTGACAGTCACAAAATACCCTGACATGGCCTGGTTCACTCACATAAATCCCTCATTATAATCTCTTACACTCACATAATACCTTCACTGTGGCCTCTTACACTGATATGCTACATTACTCTTGTCTCTGACATCCACAAAATATCCTTACTTGACCACTGACACTCACATAACACCTTTACCATGGCCTATCACACATAGCATTTTCACTGACTTCTGACACTCAACTAATGCCCTCACTGGGGCCTCTCACTCTCACATATTTTGCTCAATGTGACAACTGACACTCACATAATACCCTACTGTAGCTTTTGACATTCACATAATGCCCTCACTTGGCCTGACTCTCACAAATTATCCTCACTCTTAAGTTGACATTCATATAATATCATCACTGTGACCTTGACAGTCACATAATATTATTATGATCCCTGCCATTGACAAAATGTACTCACTATGTCATCTGAGGTGCTCAGATATACTTACAATGTTCACATATATTCATATATTTATTCAAAATAGCCCCTGAGATTGAAAATTTTTCCTAACTGTGGTCTCTGAAATTTAAAAAATATCTTCTCATTCACAAAATGCCTTTCACATATTACACTTACCATCATATGAGGTTCTCACATAATACACTCAGTGTGACATGAGAAACATAATACCATGCTGTGGACTCTGACACTGAATGTCCTCAATCAGTCTCTAACACTTTATTAATTCCTTCATTGTTATCACTGACCCATTATATCCACTTTGTGACCTCAGACACTCATATAAAAACAAAATTGTGGCATCCTACACATATATTGTACTCAGTGAGGACTTTAAATCTTACATAATACCTTAAATGTGGCCTATAACACTGATTTAATATCCTCATTTGGTGTCTGATACTGACATATCATTCTGAATTTTATACTCACATAATTAAATCACTGTGGTCTCTGTCTCTTATACAATTTGCTTACTGTTATCTCTGATACTCACATATTACCATACTAGAACTTCTGATATAAAACCATCAAAGTGATGTGTAAAACACAAAATATCCTCTCTCTCCCTGCTGCCTAAACCCCCTCAGCAACTTGACCTCTGACACTGACATAATATTCTCACTGTGACCTCTTATCCTCACATATTATACATTGTGACCTCTGACACATAATTATCTCAGTATGACCACACTCACACAATACCCTCAGTGTGACCACAAGCACTCAATAATACCCTAAGTATAACCATTTTCACTGATAAAGTACCCTAATATGACCTCTGATCCTCAAAAAATTCACTCACTGTGATTTCTCACACTCATATAATAAACTCAGTGTAACCTCAGATACTAATATAACACTTGCATATGCTCTCTGACACATATTACTAAAAATGTGGTCTCTGACACTCAGAATATTCTCATTGGATCTTCTGACACTCATCTAATACCTTCACTGTGTCTATTGTTCATCACATAATACCTTTATTCTGCCCTCTGACAATTACAAAATATCCTCAATTTGCAGTCTCACAATATTTTAACCAGGCCTCTGACATTATATAATTTACTCACTGTGACTCAAACACTCCCATAATACCTTTATGTGGCCTCTGGCATTCACATAATATCCTCACTTGTCCTCTGATACTGACATAATACCCTTACTGTTCTTGTGTCACTCACATAATACTGTGAACTCTGATCACACAAAAAATTGTCACTATGGCCTCGGGCACTCACATATTATTGTCACATGGCCTCTGTCACCCATAAGTTATCCTCACTGTGGCCTCTGAAATGAAAACAGGGTAGTCGGTATGATCTCAGACATAGAGTAGTCTCCTGTGACCACTGACACTCACATAAAAACCCTCATTTTATCCTATGCTATTCACATGATATCTTCACTTGGCTGCTGATACATACATAAAACCCTACTGCTTTCTCTGACATTCACATAACACCTCATCCTCATGCTGACACTGACATAATACCGTCACAGTGACATGTCTCACTCATAATATTTGTTTAGTGTGTCCTGAGACACAAATTTGATACACTCAATGTGTCATCTAATTGACATCATATCCTCACTGTGGCTTCTGATGCTCATATAATTATATCAGAGTGACCTCAGACATTTACATAATATACTCACAGCACCCCCATCACATAATATCCTACCTGAGTCACTTTACACTGCAATGAAACCCTCACTGTGGCTTCTGGCACTCACATAAATCCCTCACTTGGGTCTCTGACACTCACATTATAGCATAACAGTGGCCCCTGACACTATTATAATAACTCACTGGGATCTGACACTACATAATATTTTAACATGGCCTCTTAAACTAACATAATGTACTCATTATGACACTGAACACTCATTTACTATCCTCACTGTGTCCTATGATGCTGATGTAATATCCCATTTTGTCCTCTTACATTTATTTAATAATATAAATATAACTTCAGACACTCAAAAATATTCTCAATTTGGCCTCTCCTCTGATACTCACATAACACCCTCACTGTTGTTGGTGATACACTTACCTCACTTGATCTCTGATGTTTATATAACTTCCATGTGACCTCTGACATTCACACAATGTCCTCACTTGGCCTGTGATTCATAAAAAAAAAAAAAAACCTCATCATAACCTGTTACAGTCATAAAATAACCACACTATGGCTGCTGATGTTGAAAATATTTTCTCATTATGTTGTCTGACACATAATATCCTCACTTTTTCTGTGTCACTCACATAACACTCTGTGTGACCTCTGATACTCATTTATTACCCCCACTGTGAACTCTCTCACTCAAACAATACCACTACTGTGACCTTTGTCCCTGACTTATTACCTTCAGTGTGAACTCAGATTATATTCTAATTGTGACTACTGACACATGATATGATCACTGTGGTCTGTGATGCTTACATAATATCCCCATCATGACTTATGACTCTCACATTATAACTTCATTGTGACCTCTGATGCTGACATAATATCCTCACTGTGGTCTCAGACACTCACATAATAACCTTGCTTGTACCTCTGACACTTATAATACTCTGTGCGACCATGGACACTCATATAATAACCTCACTGTGACCTCTGATACAGATAAAATATTCTTTCTGTGACTTCTGACTCTCACACGATTCCCTCAAATTGGCCTCTGACACTCACATAACACCTACACTTTGTTTTTTGACACTCAAATATTATTCTTAGTTTTCCCTGTCACTCACATAATACCTCACTGTGACCTCTGACACTCAGGTAGTAACCTCTGCTTTACCAATGATGCTCACAAAATACCCACACAGTGACCCCTGAAGCTCACATTTTACCATCATCATGGCTTCTTAGACTCCATAATACCCCCAAAATGACCTCTGAAACTGAAAACATATCCTTCTTGTGACCTCTGTCACTCAAAAAATACCTTCAGTGTGATTTCAGGTACAATCAAGAACTTTTACTGTGGCCTCTGAAACTGACATAATAACCTCACTTTTTTCTCTGAAACATAAATCCCTAAGAGTGATATAACAACCTCACTGTTACCACTGTCACTGACATAATGTAATTATTGCTTCCTATGATACTCACTTTACCTTACTATGGCATGTGACACTCAAAGAATATCTTCACTATGAGTTTGACAGTCACAAAATAGCCTGACTTGATTTTTGTTTCTCAACAATATCCTCACTCTGACATCTCACACTCACAAAATAAGCTCATTGTCAATTGTGACATTCAAAAATATCCTCACTTGCCTTTTGACACTAATGTCATACCCTCAATGTGACAATTGACACATTATACCCTCACTCTGATCTCTGACACAATTGTCCTCCATTGGCCTCTCTCACTGAGATGATGGCCTCATCTAACACCTCACACTCACAGATTACCCTCACTGTGACCTCTAATGCTTAATTATTACCCTCACTGTAGTCTACGACACTCATAAAATATACCCACTGTGGTCTCTGATGGACATGTAATACCCTCTTTTGGCCTCTAACTCTGAAATAATATGTTCAGTGTGATCTCTCTCACACACATAATATCCTTATATGCCCTGAATCCCTTGCAGAATACCCTCAGTGTGTCCTCTGGCTCTCACATTATTCCTCTTCTGAGTTCACTGATACTCAAATGATATTCTCAATGTTCTTTTTTAGAAACTGATATAATACCTCTGTGGCCACTCATACATTATGTCCTCACTGTGATCTTTGACACTCACATTATTTTCTGAAATGACTTTGGAAACTTTCATTTATCTTCACTGGTGTCTTTTTACTCACCTAATTTCCTCACTTATTATGTGACACTCACGTGATATCCTCACTGTGAGTCTGATAGTCACATAATATCCTCACATGTGACCTCTGATACTCACATAATGTCCTCACTGTGACCTCTTATAATCACAATATAACCTCACTGTTACTTATGTAATACACTCACTTTGGACTATGACATTCAAAAAGTATCCTCACTTGACCTCTGACACTAATGTAATATTCTCACTTTGACCACTGACACTCAAATAACCTCACTGTGATCTAAGACACTCATATTATGCACTCAATTTGACCTCTGATACAGACAGTATATCTTTAATTGGTCTCTGACACATAATATTATCAATGCTACCTCTGACACATAATAAGTACACTGTGACCTCTGGCACTCACATAATACCCTCACTGTACCCTCTGACATTCACATAAATCCCCAATTCAGGTCTCTGAAAATCACATAATACACACATTTTGACCTCAGACACAGACAACTACCACTCTGGTCTCTGTCACTCACATAATATCACACTGTGTCCTCTGAAAGTCACAAAAATATTATCACTGGGTCCTCTGACACACATAAAATATCCTCACTTTGACCTCCAACATTGACATAATGCCCTCATTGTGATGTCTGAAACTGATATAATATCCTCTCTGTGAATTCTTGCACTCATAATGTCATCATTTTGGTCTCTGATACTGACATAGTGTCCTTATTCTAACCTATGATACTCACATAATACCCACAGATTGGCCTCCGATACTCACATATTACATTCAATGGGACTTGTCATGCACATAATACCTTTATGTGACCTAAGACACTCACATCAAGCTTACAATGTAGCCTCTGACACTCACACAATCTTCACTTTTAGTCTCTGATATTCATATAATGAATTCAATCTGGCCTCTGATAATCACATAATATTCTAACTGTGACTTCTGTCACCCACTTAATATACTCACTTTTGCCCCTGATATTCACATAATATCCTCACTTGGTATCTTACACTCACAAATGCCATCATGATTACCTTGACACTCATATAATACCCTCAATTTGGCCTCTAATACTCACCAAATACCTTCAATGTGGCCTTATATACTCACATAATAAAATTGTCAGTCTGACACTCACATAATATACTCACTGTGGTCCAAGACAGTCACTGTGACTTGGGACACTCATAATGTCCTCATGCTGGCCTCTGATGTGACAAAATATTCACATTGTGGCCTCTGACACCCACATAATTTCCAGTGTTGTCCCTGTGATTGGCAGTATATGCCAACTGTAGCCTCTGACATTCATACAATATTCTTTCTGGGACATTTGACACTCACATAATATCCTCATTTCATTCTGAAACTCATATAATACCATCACTGAGGCCTCTGACACTTACATAATATGCTCAATTAAACCCCTGACATTTACTTAATACCCTCACTCTGGCCTCTGAAACTCACAAAATACCATTACAGTAGCCTCTGACATTCACATAATAGTCTCAATGTGGTCTCTGATATAATACCCTCACTGTGGCCAATAAGACTCACATAATTCCCTCACTGCAGCCTCTGACACTCACATAATATCATCACTCTTATCACTGACACATAATATTCTCAATGTGACCAATGCAACAACTGTCACTCATTGAGTATCTTCCCTAAGGCCTCTGACATTCAACAAACAGTCTGTCCTCTGACACTGATATAATGTCATCAGTGTGGCCTCAAACATTTATATAAAATCCTCACTGTTCCTTCTAACACACAATATCCTAACCATGGCCTTTGACTCTCACATAATATCCTGTGTCCTTTGACACTCATATAATACACTCAATGTTGCCATGACAATCATAATATCTGCCCTTGGTCTGAATCAAAAAATTCCCTCACTGTTACCTTGATACTCACATAAAACCCTGAATGTGGCCTCTGACACTCAAAAATAAACCTCAATGTGACCTCTGACTTTCATATAATATCTTCACTGTGACCTCTGAAACTCATATAATAATATTTGACCTCTCACAGTCACATAATAACTTCACTTTGGATTCTGATATTCACCTAATATCCTCACTGTGAATAATTACATGCACTTAATGTCCATACTATAACCTCTGACTCTTACATAATACTCTTCCTCTGGTCTCTGACACATATAAAATATCCTGCATGTGACCTCTTAAACTCACATTACACCCTCACCATAACATCTGACACTCACATAAAGTCCTTACCTGGCCTCTGATATTCATATAATATTCTTATTATGGCCTCAGGTTCTCCCATACTATTCTCACTCTGACTGCTAACCTTGAAAAACTGTCATCACTGTAGCCACTGAAATCCAGATATTACCCTCACTGTTGCCTCTGACACATAATGTCTTCACTCTGGCAGCTCACATTCACAAAATATCTTCAATCTCCCTACCAACATTCACATAATACCTTCACAATGTCTCTGACACTCAGTGGTAATTATCTCACAATAGCCACTGACACAGAATATCCTTATGTGGCCTATGACACTTACTTATCCTCATTCTGGTGCCTTTTACATAATATTCTCCCTTGACCTCTAACACTCACATAATATCTTCACTGTGGCCTCAAATACTCACAAATTATTTGCCCTGTGGACTCTCACATTCATATACAATCCTCACTTGACAACTTCCTTAAAAATGCCATTTATTATTTTAAAGGTTAACATGTAAATTACAGAAAAAATAAAAATATAAGCAAAGAACAAAGTTATAAATTTGAAAGCAGCTTACTTGGACATGCCTTCCAGGTCTTGAGTATACATACACAATATCACATTTTATGTGATTGAGATCATTGTATCATGCTTTTCCACACATGAATATTCACAAAAACAAAATCTAATACCTACTTCATTTGACCACTTACATTCACATAATATCATAACTCTGACACAAGAAATTCACATAAATACCTTCACTCTGGCCTCTGACACTCATATAATGTTTACACTTGACATCTGACACTAACATAATATCCTCACTGTGGAAACTACACTCACATAATATGCTCACTGTGACAGAAGGCACTAATAACCTTAATGTGACAGCTGACACTCACATAATATCCCTAGTAGGTACTGTGTCCTTTAGTGTTAACAAAATATTCATACATTAGAATTTATAACTAATATAGTAGTTGCCCTTTGACTTTTAATGCCAACATATTACCAATCAATTTACATCCAAAACTAATAGTTTCCCTGAGTTCTTTCAAATTTATGTAATGTGGAATATGTGACCTCTCAAACTCATATAAAAACTGTCCTTTGGTGCTGGGTTTATGGCTTACTGTTAGAGCACTTGCCTAGCAGAAGTGAGGCACTAGGTTCAATCCTGAGCAACACATTAAAAAAATAAATAAATAAATTAAATTTAGAAAAGATTTCTGTTACTTTTTTAAACTGTTCCTTGTTCTTTCTATACTGATATTATATCCATACTACAGCATTAAAACTTCTGTAATCACTAGCCTCTGGCTGTTCATATTAATATGCTTTCCATTCTATAAAATCTAAATCTAACAGAATAGTTACCTGACTTGGCATGAATATGAACATGATAAATTTGTTGTACCCTCTAAAACTAATAGGTGCAATGTAGTCTTTAATGCTAAAGAAATATTCTTACTATTCCACATTAAACTAATATAGTAGATTCCCTGGGACCTTAAAGATGTTTATAATATCCATAGTGACCATCTAAACCACATATAATAACTCCCCTATAGACTTCAATAATAATACAATATTCCTATTATGGCCGTTCCATGTCCTTTTTTTAACGTATATGCGTACAATAGCATAGAAAATTATACAAGAGCTGTTCTGTCCTTTAATATTAATATAATTTGTCTGATATTTCAACATCAGAAATGGATATCACAGTCATTCAGAGTACTCAAATACTAATATCCAAATTGGAGTATCAAATACGAATATACAAACTGTGCTGTGGCCTCTAAATCTAATGTGTTATTCATAGCTCAGCATCTAAAATGAATATACTAGTTCCCCTCTACCTTGAAATACTAATATGACATCCATATTATCACCTAAAACACCAATGAAATATATGTCCTGTAGCCTTTAATATTACTATATGCCATCTTTTCCATAAACCCTGAAACTAATATAATAACTTACTCATGGATTTTAATATTCATTTAATATCCTTGATATAACATCTAAAACTATTAAACAGGTGCTCTGTAGCATTTAACATTAGCATATTCATATTATAAAAACTTATGCTAATAAAACAGCTGCATTTTTGACATTAAATAATTTTTATGAGTTATCATTAAAATTAATATATTAACTACCATATTGATTTTAATCCTAAGATGATATGCATACTTGAATTTCTAAAAATGACCTAAATGTTTATTTGTGTCTTTTAATTGTAGTATGATATCCATACTATGACAGTTGCCTTTTAAAATTGATGTAATATTCATACTATGGGAAGTACAACTAATATACTAATGGCCCTGAACTTTTAATACTATTGCATTATCCTTAGTACGGCATTTAATATTAACATAATAGCTACTATAGACCTTGAATATTGATAGAAGGGGTGTGTAATAACATCCATAACAAATATAATAGCTGTTATGTAGTCTGTTATGAAAAAATAATATAATAAAACACCTCAAGATAATGCAGTATCTGTCCTTAGTTATTAATAGTAATACCAATACTACACCATCCAAAAGTGACATAATAGTTGTCCTGTGGATTGTAGTTCTATTATAGAATCCATATTATTAAAGAATCCTCATGACTAGGGCTGCTCTTCATGAGCTTCACTGGCAGCAAGCAGAGAGGTAAGACAGAGCACTAACTGGAACCAGGATGCAAGTTCTCAACAGGCTCCATTAGAAACAAACCATGCCCAGTAACTGAAAGAGTTCAGAAGGCAGCTGATCAAGCCACATAAAAGCATGGTCTTTGTCCATTTCCCTAGGATGAAAATGTCACCAAAAATGCAACTGCAATGAAACATCCCTCAGTCATACACAGGGTTCCATGCAACCTGGGATTTGACTCTTCATATTTAAATTGCAGTCTTGCACCTGAGACAAACTAGATGGCCCCTAAGTTCCATGGTCCCTTTGTCAGGATCACCATACCCTGTGTACACAGATGCAGATGTGAGGACATGAAGTGGGACATATGCAACCTGCACTGCCTTGCTCTTCCTTGCTAACACAAGACAGAAAGCAAAGTCTGTGGGCTCAGTTTCAGAGTGTCTTAATCTTGCACTGACACTGATTGTTCTGGGCTTCACACTGTGCCTTTAATCACTCTGTTTGCCTAATTTAGATTTCAGTAGGGAAACTATAGTCATAATACATCACTTTAAAATTTTTACTTTGTCTACATTGATCTAGTTGTCAGAAAAATCATAATTTTAACAGAATGTATGTTCTTGTAATTTTTCTATTGAGAGTTTGGCACACTACACTTTTGTCTTGGATGTTCTTCTTAAAAAGGGAATAGTACAGCCCTCAGAGCTTGGTGCCTCAGTGTTTGGATCTGGTGATGCTGTGGTTCAGAGTGTGAAACTCATGACTGAGACAACTGGATACAGAACCATGTTGAGGATATTGGTCGAAAGATGTATTGCAGGCAAGGGACTAACATTCAGGTAGGCTTTATTGACATACTTCTTTGTGGGAATTCTTTTTTAAGACAGTGAATCTGTTTCAAATGGAATCAAACCCCTCTGGAATCCAGCATCCATCACTCCTTTTCTGTGATATCATTTTTCTCCTGTTTTGGAGAATTAGGCAATGATCCCAGCAAATAAATTTTTAGGCATTTTCCAAGAGTAGTCAATGAAGAGAAATTATTACTAGCTGAACTTGTTAGCTTAAAGGCTTTTACAGTGACTTGGAAACTGACTGAACTTATACTCATTTCATGGTCCTATCAGGTCTGTCAAAGCTCATACAGGGCTCTTTCTCCTTCATGAAGAAATGGTGGATAGGAAATGATATCACATAATGCCATAATATCATAAATTGAATACCTACAGGAGCAGGAGATAAGAGGGGAGGATTTCCATGACTTCTATTTTTACCAGCTTAAAAACCAGGTACTCTTCCCATTTTTTTTCAAATTCACTTGTGCCTCAGGGCTTACTACACTCAGCACCATTCAGAGTTGCAGGTCTTCCTTGAGGTAATCCTCCACATTTGACGTTCCCCAGTAAATTTCTGGGAACACAGAAGCATTCAGCAATGCCCTATCCTGGAAGCCCTACCACAGCGGTGATTGTGCATATGAGTATTGATATTCAACTCTTTCCAAGCCAGTGGTATATCTTCAAACTCTCACCATTTTGCAAAGGTAATGAGAAGCCAATTAATTCTGTGTGCACAAGCAAGATGGTTCTAAGACTTTGAGGTAATTTACTAATTTTTGATGTTTGTTAATAGAAGAGAAGATGATCAGCTTCTTCTGCTCATTCAGAAGTGGGCACAGGGCACTCAGTGAACCTGCATTAGATTAATGACTATCCCCTGAAGAGAGTGGTTACATAATCCTTTCCATTTTTCAAAACTGAATTGTCAATCCTTCTCTCTGCTCCAGTAACCTTAGCTATTGAATAAATATTGCTTTCTGAGTTGGTTGTTTGTTCTTCGACTGGGGTCTTTTTTCAAATTTTAGTTAGAAGAATAGAAACTGTCTTCAACAACACACACAAAAAGAAGTGACCTGCTGTGATCTTGAAATAAGCAATGCAGATATTCCCTAAAATAATAGAGAAAGAGAATTCCACTCCCATGTTTATGACCATGGTATTGAACAAAGTTTTGGCAATTTCAGACCATGATTTCTTCTTGATAAAAATTGCATTCATGAATTTTATAACCAAAATATTTTTGTCTATGTGAGGCATTTAGAAATGGAAACAGAAATACTAGTTCCTTGCTATTTAATGGGGTCCCTGGATCTTTGCCTGCTGCCAAAGAAATTTTCCAAAATATCTCTGGAATTATAGCAGTGCCAATGCTATGGGACTATGGAGACAAAGAAATTGGACTTCTGATGATTATATCTTGGTAGTGAAATATCATGGCTCTTGCTGATTAACTTTCCTTTGAAAGCAGATAGCTGATGTGGATTCACTTAGATAGGGAAGCTACAGATTTTAGACAATAGAATTCTCTGGTGCTAGTGATTCCTTGTAATGTACCCACAACATACAATGAGAAGAAATATTGAAACAATTCCAAATTTCACAGAAAGAATTGGAAGGTCTATGGCACAGGGAGTGTAATTCTGAAAATCAGTCATTATAAACTTCTAGTGGGGCAGAGTGGAAACAAGGACAAGGTAGAAGTTGATTTTCCCTCTTTCACTGTTGGACTCACATCATGGTAGATTTGTATGTCATCCCTTGTCACTCTCCTTTCTATGTTGTTTTTTTTTTTTTTTGTATGTTGGTGAATTAAAGACACATGAGTCAAACATTTGGGTTCCCAAGGAGTATATATATAAATGGCCTTACACACCCGATAACAACTTCAAAAACATACACTAGAATAATCCCAGGGGAATACGGCAAAATTATTCAGGTCTTGTAAGGCTTAAGGACTTCTTCAGAACCACTCACATGGCCAGAAGGAGGAAATGGGTCTGATCCAAACTCTCTCTCCAAACCTGGGACAGTCTGGGACCCAGATCCAGGGTGTGTTGGTGTAATCATTTACACTTGTGTATATCAAGGGAAGATGGGAGGAACCTACATCTCATTGGGCCATTAGAACCATCTTGTGAGAGAAAGGGCTTTTGGTATGGAGTCCCCAAAAGAGTGACCTCACTTCCTTGGCAGTAGAACACACAGAACTTGGAACCCTAGTAGCTAGGCACCCACATTCCAGATAAACTCCCATTGTGCTCACTTGTGTTGAGAGAGCAAGTCCAGAGCCATGAGTTCTTGTTGTCTATTCATCTTTGGATGCTTATTTCTCAGGAAAGTCCCTAGTAGGAGGGGACTTTCCCAAGATTGGAAGCACTGTATCAATGTTGGGACCAACAACTCTAGTGATATTTCCCAAGAAGATCAGAGGCGAAACAGGACAGGTCATTGGAAGTGAGTAGAGTATAGCCCTACACTCAGATTACCATTTAGATAGTACCAGAGCCTCAGGAGCTTTTGTCTGTGTGTGTTTATATTTGTGTCTCATATTTGTGACTCATTGAAGTTGATGTTGATCAAGCTGTGATACTATACTTTAAGAGAGCGCCACCTTACATCATTCCCTTCACACCTCAGAGAGACATAACTACATATTTGAGTGAGTACAGACTCATACTTCACAAGCCCTAGTAACTATATTTCTTAGCAAGTCTTCTCTAAACACCTTAGAGAGTCTTTCCACTCACCTTGGAGAGTCTGAAATACTTTTGAGAAAACTTTTCACTCACTACAGAGACCTTTCTTATACACTGCAAATAGCCCTGTTATTCACTTAAGAGAACACTTACAATCTCATCAATAAGCCTTTCTACAAACCTCATAAATATCTTCTATAACTTTCAGAGGGTCCTCCCTACACATCAGAGAGCCTACCCTGCATAAAAATGACAACCCACTTAACACCTCAAGAGAGTCTTTCCTTCATACTTCAAACTCACTTCCCTACACGTCTAAATAATGACACCCTACTAACACCAAGAGCTTTTTCTACATACCTCAAATTCCCATTCATATACCCCATAGGGACACCGCCTTCAAACTTTATTGAGCAACACTTATACAACTCAGAATGCCTTTTCTATACACCCCAGAGAGTTCTCCCTATAAGTTCCAGTGAGATGTTAACTCAAACCTCAGAATACCCATGCTACAAAAAGCATACCCCACTACACAACTTGGATACAACTTACTACTCACCAAAATTCCTTCTCTGCTCACCTCTGAGGGTTGGCCTGACACACCTCAGAGAAGATTCTGAATACAGTGTTGAGTGGTCTTTGTAAACAATGTAGGGATTCCCCCTATTATACTCAAAGAATACTCCCATTACTTCTCATTGTGTTCTACCTAGTCATATCAGATAAATTTCATTATTCATTTCTCAGGACCCTAACTACACAACAGAGAGCATGCCTATGCAGACAAAAGCCCTTCTACACTCCTCATAGATTCCTCCTGAACACTTAATGCAGGCCTCCCTACACACCTCAAACATCGCACTACAAATCTCAGAGAACCTTCCCTTTACACTTCAGTAGACACTTCCTGCACACATAGGAGTCACCTCTCCACACAGCTCAGAACCCTACCTACTCATATCAAGTGTCCTTTCCACAGAATTAAGAGGGCCATTCATACACACCTTAGAAATTTTCTACAGACATTATTTTATCAATCACTGTATCAAGGTTGGGACCAGAGAACTGTTGCTACACACCATACACCATGCATCTACACACCTCAGAATGCCATAATTTCACTATTCAGAGGGCCTGTTACACACCTCATATAGCCCTCTTTTCAAATTTCAGTTTGTCCTCATTTATCTCAGAGATCTTTCCTTATTCACCATAGATGTCCACAAATACACACCTTAGTTAACTCTTAATTTTTACTAATGAGCAACCACCTTATACACTTCATTCAACAGTCCTCCCTACAAATCTCAGACAGGCTCCTATATAAACCTCAGAATGCCCTTTCAAAAAACCTTTAAAAACCCTACCTACACATCTCTCATAGCTCTCAAAACTAGCCAAAAAGCCCTCCATATGTACCTCCAAGGGCCAAAACTACAAACCTAACAGAACCCCCAAGATACTATTCTGAGTATCCTACCAAAACACCTCACAGATTCTCTTTTATCCTCAAATATACCTCTCACCACACCTGAGTTTATTTTTGCTACTCATATCAGAGGCCTCACTATTCACTGTAGAAGTACCTCCCTACATAACTGAGATAGCATTTCTACTATGTCAAACAAGTCTCCAACACCCCTCATAGATCTCTTTGTCCACCTATTATAGACCTCCATACACAACTCTGAGAGCCCTCAAAACACACATAAGAGTGCTATCTCTCTGAATTTCAATTAGCCTTCACTACACACCTCAGTTAACCTACATGGCAAAGCTCTGAGTCCAGCCTACTCATCTCCATGATTTCTAACTTCAGACCATATAGACTCCCCTTCCAAACTTCATGGAACCCTCCCTTCTACATAAATTTGTCCTCCTTATTCATCTCACAGAGTTATCACTGCTCACAACAAAAACCATACAAATACAACTAACTGAACCCTTTCTACTCATCTCAGTGAACCCTACCTATACACCTGAGTGAGCCATCCCCACTCAACTGAAAGAACCCTCACACACACTTTTTATAGCTCTCTAACACACATCATAGACCCATCCTGCACACCTCATAAAGTCCACAAAGCACAGTCCAGAGACCACATGGTATCAACTTTAGAGAGACATCTTTACACACATCAGTTTAGCGTACATACACAACAAAGTGTACCCTCCATACTCAAATCTGGAGCAATTCCTACACACATCAGAGAAGTACCTACATAAGTCAGTGAGTAAAACCATACTTCTTTGCAAGAAGAAACAATGTTTCTTTGCAAGTCCTCTATAAATACTTCAAGGAGCCTATATACTCACCTCACAGAGGCCTCAATATGCACACCTCAGAAACACTTTTGACTCTCCACCATGGCCTTCCCTATACACCATAATTACTGACTCTTACCCTAATCCTAAGCATAAACCTATGTCCTTTCTACATGCCACAGAGTCCTCCCTGACCCTGATACTGACCACAACTTGACCCTGACCCTAAACCCTAACCCTAAGACTAACCAAACCCTAAACTCATAGTGTTCTACCTTCTACACCAGTTTTATCTCCCTACTCATCTCACCAAAATCTTACTACTTACCTCAAATGGCCCTCCAATCTCAACTCACTGAGTCCTTTCCACAATTTCCAGTGCACAAACCCTGTACAACTGTGAGTCATCCCAACTCCCTTCAGGGGACCCTCTCACACACAAAAAGGAGCCCTAGGACAAGCATCATAGCCATCTTACACAATTCATACACACCTCACAGAACTCAGCATCTGCACACTACCAATCTTAGAGACCCCTCTCTACAGTGTTCATGGTATGCTCCATAAACATCAATGGAAACCATCCTTATATCAAGAGTAGTACCTACTTGTGTAGACAACTTCAGGTAGGCATCTATATATACCTTACTGAGAACAAATTATATTCCTATACAAGACCTTTGTACTAACTATACTTCTATATGGTTCTCTTTAAACACCTTAGAAAGAATTTCTACTAGCCTCAGAGAGTCCTCACTACACACCTCAGAGAGCTCTTTCCACTCAACTCAGAGGTCTTTCTTATACACAGAAAAAGCCCTACTTATTCAGTTATGTGATCCCTTACTCTCATAGCAAAGTCCACTGACAAAGCTCATAAATCCTCACTGCACCTTTCAGAATGCCCTCCCTACATACATCAGAGAGACTTTCCTACCCAAAGAGAACATGTTTTAACACCCCAAAGAACATTTTCTACACACTAAAAACTCATTCCCCTACACATCTAAGTAATGCCACCCTACTCACATAAAGGATCAATCCTATACACCTAAAAGTGCCACCCATACACAGCTTAGAGATGCTCCCTCTACACTTCATTGAGCAACACCCAAACAATTCAGATAGCCCTCTATATACATCCCAGAAAACATTCCCTACAAACACCAGAGAAATATTAATTTAAACTTCAGATTGCCCATGTTACACACCTCAACCAGTGCTACTAACAACACAGATAGATCTCACTTCTATGCAAAACACTCCCTACTCATCTCTGTGTGCTGCATATATACACCTAAGAGAGCCCTCATCATTCTCCATTGAAAGCCCTCAAAAACACTTCAGAGATTTCCTAAACTATCCTCAAAAAATCCTCTCATCAGAACACAGCATGTTCTCCCTACACATATCAGAGAGATCTCACTTATCTTCACTTCAGGAGGTCCTCCCTCCACAACTGTGTTAACATCTCTACTCAGTCATAAGGTTCACCTACACCCCCATAGATCCCAAGGCATATCTAATAGAAAACTCCCTACACACCTGTGAGAGCCCTCATAAACACATCAGAATGCCATCCTTATGCATTTAAACAAGCCCTCACTATATATCTCAGAGAACCTACACTACAAAACTCAGAGAGTCTTCCCTACACTACACATCTCAGCAAGTCTGACCTACATGTGACATAGTCCTCCCTTCACACTTCATAAGGTCCTCCCTTCACATCAGATTTTCCTCCCTACTTCTCTTTCAGAGCTCTCACTACTAAGCTAAAAAGGCACTCCAGAAACAACTCACTGAGTCCTCTCTATTCATCTCACTACACATTCTTTATAGAGCTGAGTGACACCTCCTGACTCATCTCAGAAGAACCACCCACAAACATCCTAGGGACTTCTGACACACGTCAAAGATCTTTTCTACAGACCTTATAGAACTCCTTCTAAACAGATCACAGACTGCAAGCTACCAACCTCAGAGAGTCCTCTCTACACACCTCAAATAATCTTCATTCACATCAAAGGAAGCCCTCCCTACTTACCTCAACAGCAATCTCTACACACCTCAGAGAGATTTCCCTACACACCTAAGCAAGTATAAATTAGATTCCTTTAAAAACCCTCTTACTAACTACACTTCCTTTCAAGTACTCTCTAAATTCCTCAGAAAACCCATCTACTCACCTCAGAAAGCCCTCAATACATGACTAAGGGAGCCCTTTCAATTCACAACAGAGGCCTTACCTATGCATTCAAAATACTGACCCCCAACTCAGAACCCAACCCTAATTCTAACCCTATCAGTAAGCCCACCATACATCCCACAGAAAGCCCTTGCTGACATTGACAGTGACCGTGGCCCTGACATTGTCACCTTATTAATGCTAATGCTAACCTTAAACTTAACCTCATAGAACCTTCCCTTCTACATCAGTTTTTTCTCCCTACTCATGTCACTGAGCTCTGGTGCCTTACCTTAAAAGGCCCACGGAACACTACTCATTAAATCCTTTCTACAATTCACAGAAAATGCTCCCTATGCACCTCTGTGAGCCTTCCGAGCTCACCTCAGGAAACCCTCACAAACACCACTAGGAGATCTCAAACACATTTTGTAGTGCTCTCTTACACATGTCATAGTTCCCTCTCTCCATAGTCACATACTACCAACTTAAAGCACTTCCCAAATAATCTCAGAGTACCCTCCTTAGACATCAAAGAAAACTTGTTCTACTTACCTCAAATGCATTTCCTACACACTTCAGAGGGACATCCTTACATATCTCAATTTGTACAAATTAGATTCCTTTGCAAGCCAGTTCTACTAATTAAACTTCTTTGCAAGTGTACTATAAACACCTCAGAGAGTCTATCTACTGATGACAGAAAGTCCTCAATATATATCTTATAGAGTCCTTTTGACTCACCACAGAATCCTTCCCTATAAGTTGCAAATACTGAACCTGACCCTGAGCTTGACACTAACCCCAATTTAAGCCTAAACCTCAGCCCTTCTTACATACCAGGTGCCCTCCCTGACAGACACTGGCCATGAACCTGAACCTGACCTTAATCCTGACACTAAACCTAACATAATAGTGCCTTTCCTCATTTGTCAGTTTGTTCTCCCTACTCATCTCAAAAACCTCTGACTACTCATCTCAAATGGGCCTTGAAACAAAATTCAGTGAGCTCTTTCTATACTTTACACAGCACCTTCCTGATTCACTTTGTGAACCCTCTCAACTCATCTCAAGGGGCACTCCCACATATGTAAAGGAGCCTTCTGACACACATAATATTACCCTGGCTACACAGCTCAGAGACCACTCCCTACAAACCTCAGAGGACCCTCTGTACACACATCTTAGTTTTCTGCTGACACATAAAATAATACCCTCACCACACATCTGAAGAACTGTCTCTACACACCTCAGAGAGACATCCTTACAGACCTCAGTGAATACTCACTATGATTTTTTGGAAGCCTTCCCTAATCACCTCAGAGAGTCTGTGTACTTACCTCAGTGAACCCTCATAATACACCACAGAGAGCCATTACAACAATTCAGTCATTTAAGCACACAACAGAGGCCTTCCTATTACAATGCAAATACTCATTTGAATCCTAACACCAACACTGAACTGAACCTTAACCCTCTAACTCTAATACTAACCCCCTAATTCTAATACTAACTCAAAATATAACTGTACTCGAACCCCCTACCTCAAAGTCTAACCTTAAACCTAAGAGTAACCCTTCCTTCTCAGCTCAGAATCATCTCCATACAAACATCACAGAAGCCTTCCTACACATCGAGTGCCCTCCTGACACATTGAATAATGTGTTCATTATATGTCTCAAGAGAAGCCCCTTCACACCTGAAATAGACATATCCTTATACAAATAAGTGAGTACATACAATACTCTTTTTCAAGCCCTTCTAAATACCTGAGTGAACCTTTCTATTAACCTCATAAAACCTTCACTACACTCTTCAGAAATCCCTTTTGACTGGTCTTCCATATACACCCAAAATACCCCTACTTAATTGAGCACTCACACTCATGTGATTTAGTCCTCCTATGAACCTCAGAAAGCCCTCCTACACACTAGAGATCCCTCCCATAATACCTTATAGAACCCTCCTTCCACAATGAAAAGAATCCACTTTCACACTTCGGAGTAATTTTCTATAAGACTCAAGCATACTTCTCTATACATCTAAGGATTTCCTCCCTACTCACATTAAGAATCCTTCCTACACAACTCTAAATCCCATCCATACACACCTTAGGGACATGCCCTCCACACTTCACTGAACAACCCCTCAGCAACTCAGAAAGCCCTCCTTCTACAACCCAGAGAGTAATCCCTAAAACTGCCAGAAAAATGTTAATTCAAACCTCAGAGTTCTCATGCTACACACCTCAGAAAACCCTACTCTCACATCTCAGATAGACTTCAATATTCACCAAAATCTCTCCCTTCTCACCTCCAAGTGCCTTACCTACACACCTGGGAAATTCCAGACAATATACCAAAAGAAACCTTCCACCACAGGGTATTCTCCTTGCTTTTATCAGATGGATCTCTGAACTTAATTCACAGGGCCCTCAATACACAACTGAGATAGCACTACTTCATGGGAAAAAGCCAATTTTCACACCTCATACATACCTTCTGCACACCTAATGGAGACTTCTCTACACACCTCAGAGAGCCCACACAACAAACTTCAGAAATCCCTTCCCTTCCTACATTCCTCACAGTCACCTTCCTCCACATCTCAGAAAGTCCTCCACACTCATAGCAAGGACACTTGCTACACAACAGACAGCCATTCATTCACACCATAGAAGCCCATACTACACACATCATTTATCAATCCCTACAGGACTCAGAGAGCAGTTGCCAAATATTATACCCCGCCTCTCTACACTACTTTTACAATTCAGAGGACACTGTTACACACTCATAGGGCTCTCCTTTCAATCCTGTTTGTCCTCTTTACTCACATCAGAATTCTCCACATACTCACCTTAGAAATACATATGTACACCCCTTAGAGAGTACATACCTCTCACCAAAGAGAACACTCCCTAAACATCCCATTCAACTATCATCTTTACAAATCTGAGAGAGGCTTTCATACAAACCTCAGAATGCCATTTCATCAAACCTCAAACCTCAAAAACCGCTACCTGTGCTTCACAGGTAGTCTACACTACTCACCAAAAAGCCCTCTCTATTCACTGCCAAAGGCTAAAACTACAAAACTCAGAATGTCCTCTTGATATTCCAATGAGTGCCCTCCCCAAACACTTCAGAGTTTTCCTATACTATCTTCAAAGGATTCGCCAATCAAACTTTCATATGTTTTCCATACTCAAATCAAAGATATCACAGTATTCACTTCAGAGGGCCTTCCCTACACAACTGAGAGAGCATTTCTCATCAGATGTAAAGCCCTCTTACACCCCCCCATAGATTCTTCTGCATATCTAATAGGGACCACTCTAAAAACCTCTGAGAGTCTTCCCTTCACATATGAGTGTGTCATCCTTGTGCATTTCAATGAGTCCTCCCTAAACACCTCAGGGAACCTACACAACAAAGCTCAGAGAGCCCTCCATTCTCATCTTAGAGAATCCTACCTACACACCAAAGAGATACTCCACTTAAATTCTCTTAATGCCTCTCTTTCTACATAAATTTGTCCTCTATACTCATCTCACAGAGCTCTCTCTGCTCACCTCAAATGATTTTCTGAGAACAACTCACTAAAGTTCTTTTTACTCATTTCAGTAAACACTCTCTACAGACCTGTGTAAGTCTTCTTAACCCCTCACCGTTGGACCACCAATGCATGTCTAATAGCCCTCTGAGATGTCATAGAGTTCTCCTGCACACCTCATAGTATACTCTACACAACTCAAAGATGATGAATTACTAACCTCAGAGAGTCCTCCCTACACACTGTAGAGTGTCCTCCATGCACATAAATAAAAGCACTCCCTAATCACCTCAATTCAATCTCTACACACCTCAGAGAGTCATCCGTTCATACCTCACTGAATAGACTTTTTAAAGCCCCTTCCAATAACTATACGTCTTTCCAAGTGCTCGCTAAATACTTCAAATAACTTATGTAGTCACCACAGAGAGCCTTCAATGTACAACTCACAACTCAGAGAACACTTTTGAGTCACTACATAGGTCTTCTATGTACACCACAAATGCTAAACCCAATTCTGAACCTGACATTAAACCTAACCCTAACTCTAACCACAAGCCCTCTCTACATAAAATAGAGGACTCTCCCTAACCATGATACTGACCATGATCATGACCTTGACCCTAAACCCTAAACCCTATACCTAACCACAACCAACACCCTAACCTCATAATTTTCTCCCTTCTGCATCAATTTGCCCTCCCTACTCATCTCTCAGATATCTCACTTCTTCCCTCAAAAGGTCCTACAAACACAACTCACTGAAACATTTCTACACATCACAAAGCAAATTTCCTCTGCACCGCTGTGTGCCCTCCCAACTCATATCAGTGGCACATGGACACTCATTAAATTGTCCTATGACACACATCATGGAACCCTCTTACACACCTCATAGAACCCTCTTTACACAGCTCAAAGGCCACAGGCTACTAACCTAGAAGGGTACTTTCTACACACCTGAGTTTACCCTCATACACATCAAAAGTAACCCTCCTTACCCACATAAAGAGCAGTCCCTAAACACCTCAGAGAACTATCCCTACACACCTAAGTGTAGCATATCAATATACCCCACAGGGTACACAATATACTCCTTTCCAAATATTCCCTACTTGCTATTTTTCTTGGAAAGCCTTCTTCAAACACAACAGAGATCCTATCTACTCACCTTAGAAAGCTTTCAATACACACCTCAAAGAGTCCTTTTGACTCATCACTTAGTAATTCTTTGTACACTGAAAATATTGACCATGACCCTTAACATAACCCTAATCCTAGCCATAACCATAAACACAAACCCTCCCTACATACCACAGAGGACTGTCCCTGACCCTGACACTGAACAAGATATGGATCCTGACCCAAAACGGTAAGCCACACCCTAACTCTAACACAAAATTTATAGTTCTTTCCCTTTTATATCAGGTTTTTCTCCCTACTGATTCAAAGTGATATGAAACCTCACCTCAAAAGGCTGTCTGTAACAACTTACTGAGGTTCTTCTACCCAGCAAAGAGCACCATCCCTATGAACATCTGTGAACCCTTATAGCTCATTTCAGGGGGCCCTCCCACACCCATCAAGGGGCCCTTCTACAATCATCAATGGGCCCTCCCTACATAACCCAGAGAGACCTCCTATGCAATGAAGAGAACCAAGAGAACCTTTCCTGCACACTAAAACACACCTCCCTATACATATAAGTAATTCTTCCCTACTTAAATCAAGAGCCCTTCATACACACTTAAAAGTGCCATACATACACACCTTAGGGATTCTTCCTCAACACGTTTTTGAGCAACACTTAAATAATAAAGAGAGTTCTCTTTATACACCCCAAAGAGTACTCCAGAGTATTCCAGAGAAATGTTAATTCAAACTTCAGAATGCCTTTGTTAAACACCTTAGCAAACATTACCTACACATCTCAGATAGATGTCACTACACACCAAAAAGTTCTCCCTAATTACTTCCAAGTGCTGTAGCTACACAACTTAAAGATCACTTGTGATTCTTCTTGGATTGACCTTCCTAAACAACACTGATATCCTCTGTAGTATCCTCAGAGAACACTCCCATCACACCTAAGTGTATTCTCCCTATTCATTTCATATGGGTCTCACTATTAACTTCAAAGTATCCTTGTACACAAACCAGATAGCACTCCTACACAGACAAAACCCATTTACACCCAAAGAGACTTATGCTGCACACCTGATACCTCCCAATACATATTAGAGCACCTGAACTACAAACCTCAGGGGGACTTCTGTCCATACTTCAGAGTATCCTAACTACACAAGTTACAGATACCTACCTATACAACTGAGAAAGTGCTTCCTGCTCAGAACAGGTGTCCTTACACCTCAGAGGGATTTCTATACATATTTCATAAATATTTCCCACACACCTCATTGAGCAATTCCTACACATCTCAGAGAACTGTCACTAAATTCCACACACCATTTTTCTGAACACCTCAAAATGCCCTACTTTCAAAATTCAGTGGGCCTGTAACCTACTTCAAAGAGCTCTCCTTTCAAACCTCAGTTAATCCACCTAATTTATTTCAGAGATCTCTCCTTATTAACATTAGGGTGACATTCCTACACAACTTGGGAGTTCTTAATACTTACCTAAGAACACCATCCCTATACACCCCGATCAAGAGTCCTCCCTGCAAATCTCAGAGATTTCCATACAAACTTTAGAATGCCCTTTAAACAAGCCTCAAAAAACTCTACCTGTACATGTACTACATAACTCTCACTACCCAGCAAAATACCCTCCCTATTTACCTCCAGACACCGTAAGTATGAACCTCAGATATTCCTTGAATTGCCCCTTTAAAATGCCTCTGATTCCATCCACTATCCTCAACCAACTCTCCATCACACACCTCACTGTGTTCCCCCTACTAATATTAGATATATCTCACTGTAGCCTTGAGAGGACCCTTCCTAAACAACTGAGTTACCCTTTCTAATCAGTCGTAAAACCTTCCTACACCTCTCATATATCCCTCTGCACACCCTAATAGGGACCAATCTAGACACCTCTGAAAGTCCTCCCTATACATATCAGAGTTCTGTCCCTATGTATTTCAATAACCCCTACTTTTACACCTCACAGAAACTACACTAAAAATCTCACACAGGCCTCCCTACTTATATCAGGGAGTCCTACCTACAGACTATATAGATCACCCAATCAACAATTTATGGGGCCCTCATTTTCTATGTCATTTTGTCCTCCATACTTTATCTCAGAGAGCTCTCACTACTCACTTTAAATGGCTTTCCAAATATATATACAATGGAATATCACTCAGCCATAAAGAATGATAAAATTATGGCATTTGCAGGCAAATGAATGACATTGGAGAATATCATGCTAGGTGAGATAAACCAATCTCAAAAAAACCAAAGGACGAATGATATCACTAGTAAGTGGATGATGAAACATAATGGGGGATGGGAGGGGTTAGTGTTAGGGTTAGAGTTAGGGTTAGGGAGGGGAGCAAAAATGGAGGAGGGAAGGACTGTATAGAGGAAAAAGAGGGGTGGGAGGGGTGGAGTGGAAGGGAAAAAATAATAGAATGAATCAAACATTACCCTATGTAAATTTATGATTACACAAATGGTATGCCTTTACGCCATGTACAAACAGAGAAACAACATGTATCCCATTTGTTTACAATAAAAAAATAAAAAATAAATGGCTTTCTGAGCACAACTGAGTATTCTCTACTCATTTGAGTATGCATTCCCTATGCACTTGGGAGAACCATGAAAATGCTTTTTAGAGTGCCCTCCCACAAACATCTAAGAGACCTCTGACACACATAATAGAACCCTGCTATTCTCCTTATATATCCCTCTTTACTCATCTCACAAAATACAAGTCTTAAAGTCATTCATACAATTAGAGTATCCTCCATACACATTAAAGAATGTCTTCCTTACTCAATTCAAGGGCAGTCCCTACATGCCACACAGAGTCATCCCTACATACAAATTGTGTACAAATTATACTGTTTTAGAAGACCTCTCTACTAACTACACTTCTCCACAAGCCAACTCTAAGCACCAGAGGGCCTATTTATGCACTTTTGAGAGTCCTCAATACACACCTCTGAGAAGTCTTCTAACTCACAACAAAGGTTTTTCCTGTACACCACAAATGTTAATCCTGATCCTGAAACTAAGACTTACCCTAGGCCCAACCATAACCCTCAACTCACAGTGCCTTCCCATCCACAACAGTTTGTCCTCTCCTTTCAAATCACTGAGTTTTCACTACTCACACAAACAGCCCTCTGAAAACAACTCACTGATCTCTTTCTATCATTCATGGAGGTCCATACCTATGTAACTCTGTGAGCCCTCCAAAATCACCTCAGGAGTCCTTCTGGAAATGTAAATAGCACTCAGACAAACATCATAAAAGCCTCCTAAATACCTCATCAGGTTCATACTACACAGACCAGAGGACACTCACTACAAATATAAAGGAGCCCACCCAGTAAACATCAGAGTGCATTGCTGACACATAAAAAAACCTTCACTACTCATATTGTGATCTGTACCTACACATTTCAGGAAAAAAACCTTACAGAGCTAAGTGAGTACACACCATACTACTTTTCATGTCCTACATACACACCTCAGCAAACCCTAACTAAACATCTCAGTTCAACCTCACTGCTCAACAAAGAGCCCTCCCTACTCACTTCCAAAGGCTATACTGAGACACCTGAGAGTTCTCATGATTCTTTTTTGACTGGCCTCCCTAAACAGCACAGAGATTCTCTCTACTATCCTCAAAGAAAACTCCCATCACAACTCAGTGTTCTTACTCATATTGTATGCACCTCTGTGAGCCTTTCCAACTAACAACAGTGGGCCTTCCCACATACATAAAGGAGTTCTCCCACACCCATCAGAAGGTCCTTCATACATGCATTAGAGAGACCTGACTACACAATAAAAAGAAGCAACTTTTCCACTTCAGAGAAAGTTTCTTACTCACCATAAACACACTTTCCTACACATCTAAGTAATCACTCCCTAATTAAATCAAGAGACCTTCCTACACACTGAAAGTGCTTTGCTGTACATACTCATTTTAGGGACACTTCCTCCACAATTCTTTGAGAAACACCCAAACAATTCAGAAAGTCCTTCTTATCCACCAAACCAATTGATAAATGAATCCCCTGATGGGATTAACCGAGTGGTTACTGAAGGAAGGAAGGGTGTTACTGGAGGAGTTGTTTCATTGGAGGCATGTGTTTGTGGTATACATTGTGTATCTGTTGAGTGAGTGTCTCTTTCTGCTTCATTCATATTAGCCACTTCCCTGTACCACACACTTCTGCTATGATATTTAACCTCATCTTTATGCCCAAAGAATGGGCCAGCTTTCTATGGACTGAGATCTCTGAAACTGTGAACTATCAAATAAAATTATCCTCTTTTATAATTCGTGTGTTCAAAACTTTTAAAGTCACAAAGGAGGAAAAAAAATGTTGTAATCACAGCATTGTCCTTTTCACAGGACCATTTATATAAAGTACAAAGAAGGCACACTGAAAACACATTATATAAAGGTAAATGTGCATGCTCCAAAGTTAGTTTGTGACTATGTGCATATACACCGAGTGAGAATGACTCTGGCTTTGACTAACAACCACAACATAGTGAATCCCCAGTCCTGACTACATAATGAAAGCAACATGTAGGGCATTCTCATAACATTTTCTGCCAGTTTTCTAAGCAAGGGAGTCTTGCTAAAGCCATTTGAGACTGCACCAACAGTTGGACAGAGTTAGACAGAGTTTTACTGGTAAAGTTCAGAAATTGTAACAGTTGGTCTTGTCTCACTGAACTATCACTCTTCCTATGCAGATCTCTAAAGACAGACACATGATAATCTCTTTCTTTGCATCCTGTATTTCCCATATTTTGTATCTTACTCTGAATCACTCCCCCGACCTCCTTAACTCTGAGGATTTTTTTGACTTATAAGATGCACCTCCAGGAGTGTCCCCTATTCTAATGGCTGAAGAATGTTACATTGTTTTCAGATCCATATGGGCCACCAATTGTCTTAAGCAGTGCAACCAAACTCCCAGGTCCAGCCAGGGGCAAAAGGGGATTGGAAAATAGTCACAGACACAGACCTTGAAGATTAAGCTGGGATCAGGTGGAACTCTGCTCTCTTATGGAAATGCAGATCTAAAGAGTTTTGCCAGCAATCTTTATTTATACAGGTCTCATTATCAGGTTTAATACTATGCAACCATTATTCTTTGTATTAAAGAAAGTTACAGAAATTAGGACATCCTATGTTGCTTTTCTGTAGTTGCAAGCTACAGTTGCAAAGCGCAATGCTAGGAGATTTGTGTAGCTCTCAAGAAAATCCAATGATAAAAATTACTATAAGGTAGACAGGAACTGGAGAAGTGATGAAACATTGTGGTTGTCTAGCATAAGAATTCCTTCCTGCCCAGGAGCTGTGTGCCTGAGATCAAGGTCCTAGCTGATAAAACTCTTGAAGAGAACTTGCTCAGAAAGGGCATTATCAAAGCTGCTATTCATATTTGTACTTTTCTCTGTACTTTCAGAGAAACATTTCAAAGCTCTAGTCATGCCACAGCCATGAGGTCATCAGAGACTCTCAATCTCAATCACTACTCTCCCATCCTCTGTCACCACTCTTCACACTCTGGTTCACAGGAGACAGGAAATACCAGGAGACCCAATTTTTAAGTATTTCCAAAGAGACAGAAATCTGGATTGTCATATTTCAATATATTTCTTGCTGGTGTCCAGCCCTAGCAGAGGTCGAGGGTCCTACGTGGATGGAAGGCATCAGTGTGGTGGAGAAATAGCACACAGAGACACCAAGTGTTCTGAGGCTGAATCTGAATCTTTATTTTTTTCTGCCACCCTTTTTATAGATATTTTTCTTTAGTAATGATTTTATCATTTTATGGCTAGTTTAAAAGAAGAAAAACTTTCAAAAGTACAATCTGTGCTTCTTCTCAAAGTACACATTCTCTCCGTATGACAGTCCAGACCAAAACAACCTTATTTCCCAGCTAGATTAAAACAACCTCATCTCCCAGCTACACTAAAACAAGCTTGTCTCCCAGCTAAACTGAGGGCACTATGATGTGCCAGACTTTAACCTTCAGAACAAACACATTACTAGATTTTCTGAGAAACCACCCCCACCATGAACTCCAGTGTTTAACAGTGAAAAATTTTTACTATTATTAAAGGGCAAGGAAATCAACTAATAATTAATATTGAGACTATTCTAATTTCATATAATGGCAGGTTACAATCTTATTCTGATTCTCAAAGAATTAGACTAAACATAGGAAAAGCATAAATTATATTTATGACTAACTTAAATAATTTTATTATGTAAAGTATCTCTAGAATCAACTATTGAAACTAGAAAAGCAACAAAGGCCAAACACCGCATCCAAGCTCAGAGGAATATCTCTTGATCCATCTATAATTATACTAAAGCAATAACAGGCTCCTTTAAACTCAAGCAAAGTCACAATTTTTTATTTTTATATATTTTATCTATGTATTACTGCTAAATTTTCATTGTGCACTATTTTGTGTCCCAACACAGTAAAACCTTCCCATTGTTTTTTTCAATAAGTTTCTAATGATATATTGATTATTAATATTAAAAAGCCACTACACATTGAGACATGCCACGACTATGGCCCCCAAGAGGGATGATGATCAATAGAACTGTGTCAGGTGTTGAGTCCTCTATTCCAAAAGACCATGTCAAATGTCAGAGTGGCAGGAAATAGACATGGCAATTTCTTATAACTGTCTTAATTTCCATGTGATTACACAATGGAAAAAGAGTAAAAATATTACTTCAATTAACCTCTAAGTTAATTGAAGATCATTACAATGGTCTTATGGGAATGAATTTTTTTTCTGTGGGGTGGTTAAGTACAAGGGAGTGATCCAAGTGGTACCAAACAACTGAGCCACATCCACAACATATTTTTTTATTTTATTTAGAAACAAGGTCTTTCTAACTTGCTTAAGACCTTGCTCAGCTGTTGAGGAGGCTTTGAACTTGTAATCCTACTATTCCAGTCACAGAGCCACTGGGATTACCAGAGTACATGACAGAACTGGCTTCTGTCACAAAAATCTTGAATCACTGAAATAATAGGCATACCCCACACTAGCCAGTCCTTATGTTTTTTTTTTTTTTTTTTTTTTTTTTTTTTTTTTTTTTTTTACTTTTGATTTACTACGAATTGAACCCAGAGCTTCAGGCAGCAGTTATTTTAATGCTGGGTTTTCTTGCATTACTGGGATCTAGACTACCTAGGATGATATTTCCATTTAAATATATGGTCATTTAAATTTATTAATTGTGTGATTTTCATGAATAAAATAGTTAATAAACATTAGTTTAAATTTCAATTTAACTTTTTTTGCTCTCTACTACTCTGAAGAGTCAGACTGGGTTTTGATCAAGACAAATACCCATTGCAGAAGCTGGGTATGCATAAGGCTTATACTGAGGCTTTCTGTCTGGCGGCTTCGGTCTGAGTCAACCAGGCATGAAGATCACCAGGAAGAAATACACCAAGAAGCATCTTGGCTTCTTCCGCAACAATTTCGGAGTCTGCGACCTGTACCAGATCCTGCTGGATGGCACCTTTCTTCAGGCAGCGCTGCGGGGCTGCATCCAGTTGCGGGAGCAGCTGCCCCGCTACCTTATGGGGGAGACAAGCTGTGAACCCCCAGGATCAGAATTTATCTGTGAAAGTAAAGAAAAAGCCTGTCATTCCTCTCATATTTATTATTCAGAACACTATAGTCTTGGACAAACCTTCTCCCAAAACAATGGCCTTTGTCAAAGCCATAGAGTCAGATCAGCTTGTCTCAGTGCATGAGAAAGAAAGTATCAAGCAACTCAAACAGGAACAGAGTTTAGTGAAAAACCCTGAACAGAGAAGAAGAAAAAAGCACAAGAAAATAAGTGGCCCCAATACTCTTAGCTGTTTGAAGAAAAGGAAAAAACCAGAGGACACAAAATCGCCTGCTTCGAAAAAGAACAAGAATCTGGAACAGATCTATCTCAGAAGTACTTTCTGAGAAGCAGAATGCAGAAGGATAATAAATGCATTGGATACTTCTTTTAAAGACATTCAAGTGTGAAAAATGAATTTAAAGGCTGTATTTATGATTAAAGATTAAACTTATTTTTATAAATGAAAAACTAACAAAAAAAGAAAAATATCCATAAAACAGCAATGTTCAACATAAATAAATTATAAGAAAAAGTGTAAATTTAAAATTTCTAATATTCACATTATAAAGTAGAAAGAACAGGTAAAATCAAATGCAATAAAATAAAACTATATATCCATGTTATTATTGTTTGACAATATAAAATTACTAATAAAATATATAATGAAGTATGTATAAACTACATCTTCAAAACTCATTCTATATTTGAAACATCCAAACATCTCCATTCACACCAGACATATTTCAGGTTTGAGAACTATGGTCTCTTTACCTTAGTGAAGTGATAGAATTCACTTCCATATATATATATATATATATATATATATACATATATATATATGTATATATATATATATATATATATATATATATATATATATATAATTTGGGGATTAAACTCTGGGGCATTCAACCTGATTTTTACTGAGGGTAATTTTGAACTCACAATCCTCCTACCTCCACCTTCCCGCTGCTGGGATTTCATGTGACTAGCTGACAATAATATACTCAAGGTTATTATTGTCACAATATTGACATTATTGTGACTAGCTGACAATAATATACTCAAGGTTAGAGAACAGGAGAGACATTGCCCTGAGAGCTTGAAGTTTCAACCAGAAAGTGTCCAAAAGTAGACCGTAGTTTTCCACTTGATACAAGGCATATCCAATCCCATTTCAAATATCTCAAAGCAAAGAAACATGGGTGTCCCGTGAGATTTGTGACCCATATCTTCAGATATGTAAGAAGTCTAGTCTTTTGAGTTTAAACAGGTTAAAGTCAATGTTATTTTACAATTTGGCCTTGAACCCAATGGCAGGAATGTGATGATTATTTCTTTCAATAGAATGGGAAATATTATTTTAATTCAAATCTTATACCTGTATCTACACATAGATCTGCATAATGCTATCTATCAGGAGATTTAACTCCACATTTAAATCAGAAGAAAAGAAAGCTACTACCTATAAGGTACCTTCTCTTTTTCAGAAAAATTCTGCATATGATTAAATACTGGCATCCTGCTTATAATGTGTGTATTATTTATATATCACTGAACAGCAAACCACTCTGAAATGTAACAGGTCAAGATTGGGCTGAACATCAATTTAGGTTGGTCTCTGCTGGCATCTTTCTGCAACAGTTTTTTTTTTTAACTGATGGTTAAAAATGTCACTGAATTTCAGAAAGTGAGCAGGCAAACCCTGATGATTTTCCTAAACTTGTGGTCTTTCAATTAACTAATATGGGCTTATTCTTATGGAGATGGCAATGTTATGAAAGAAAAAGGAGAAACATACAAACTTTTTGAAGCTATATGTCTGACTAATACTCACTAATGGTTGTCGCTTTTCTTGAGTTATAGAAAATAAGGAGGTCCAAGATCCAGCATTCTGAAACTTGATAAAATATAGGAGTAAAAGCACATAATAAATGTTATGGACAGTGGTGAAACTAAAGAATTGCTGATATCTTGGCACTCAGTATCATAAAGTTTTTTGTTGAGTGAGGTTAATACAACAGTCCAGTCTAAAGAAATGTGTTCAAAATCCCTCAACTATCAAGCAGTTGGTCTGGGATTCAGGATTAATTCTGCCTGACTCCAAATCCAAAGCCAACTTCCTCTAAACCACTAGATTTGCTCTTCTTTTCTTACTATCTTAAGTTTTGGATAGTGACACTTATCAAAAAGCATTAGTTTTGAAAGAATACTTGTTAAACTTCTAGAAAGGACTTGGCATTATTTTGGGAAATGCCTAAGGACTGGATATAGAAAATCAAGGACAAACATAACCTTATCATAGCAGGCAACATTTGATATGGGGTGCAGCTATAATTCATTCCCCAGACATGATGTAAAATAACAAGCTATGAAAACTCTAAGACTGCATGAGTGTCACAA
Organism: Sciurus carolinensis; assembly: GCF_902686445.1. Classification (NCBI taxonomy): domain Eukaryota; kingdom Metazoa; phylum Chordata; class Mammalia; order Rodentia; family Sciuridae; genus Sciurus; species Sciurus carolinensis. The sequence continues at coordinate 111,992 of NW_025920166.1, read as the reverse complement.
GTGTAAATGGATAATATGAAATGCTACATAAGAAAGTGAAATTATCTGAAAATAATTTAAAACTAGACACAAAATGATTCATGGAATGTCCCTTTCAAGAATATTACATGAGAATACAATTACAAAATAACCTGAAGTTCTTTGCAACTTCCTTCAGTGCAGAAGGATTTGTAATAGCCTCAAATTAGAAAAAAAGATTTCAGAACTGTGGCCTAGTAATCATTGAAAGAACATAATCTCAAACTTAATATCAAGTAATTAATCCCAATATGCTCACAAATAGTTATGTTAAACATGAGTTATAGTAAAAATAAACAAAAGAAAAACAAGGTATACTATAGACATATATTTGTATTAGTAATTTGAACAACATAAAAGCTAAGAGACATCAGTAGTATATGGGGGTTGTAAATAAAGAGGAGTACAAAAGGAAAAGGGGATTGTAAGAGAATAATATATTTATAATCATAGGGCACTGAGCAATATGGGAGTCAGGTAATTTGCTGTACAATCTACGATGAACAGCAGTTGTGAGAAAAACTGAGTACCATCTTTACTTTTGGAGTCCACATTTATCTCAAATTTTTTGGTTTTTGAGGACCTGTTCCCATGCTGACTCATGAAAGCAGTTGTCCCTACAATTTAAGTAACCCATGCTCTGTGGTCCTAGGCTGATTGCTGATCTTTGGGTTGGGATTAAAACAGGGTAGGTTATATCTTCAAAAGAGTGACATGCACAATTTGACCTAGAATCACATATCAGGTCTTCCTACAAATACCTGTTCAGTAACTGGAGGTCTGATGCACAAGCAATCACCATGCATATGACATAGGTAAGTCACACCATTTAAATATAGGAAAGGCTAATACAAACATTTTTCAAGTTGATGTGAAGTATAAGACTTAAAAGACAACTTAAATGTAGAGATATTAAGGACAGGAATAAGATAAGGACCCTGTAGAATGGGAGAAAATCTTTATCAACTGCACACCAGGTACAGCACTAAATTTCAGGATATGTGAAGAACTCAAAATACTTAACACCATAGAAAATCCCAATCAATATGTGTGCAAAGGAATAGAAGAGGCTCTTCACAGAAAAAGGAATAGGAGTGGTCAACATAAAAAGTTCTCAACATCTCTATCAGTAACAGAAATGTGTATTAAAAACTACACTGAAATTTTATCTGACTCTAGTCAGAATGACAACAACCAAGAACACAAACATCAATAAATGTTCACAAGGGTGTGGGAAAAAGGGTACTCTCATACATCTATGGAGGTACTGCAAATTGGTACACCCCCTCTAGAAAGCAATAAAGTGATTCCTCAAAAAGTAGGAATGAATCCTTCAATTCACATCACTAAACCACTTTTTTGAAAAAGACCAAAATAGTTAAAGTCAGCATAGTACACTGACACAGTCAAGTCAAATCAATATTTATAGCAGCTCAATTAATAATATATAAGTTATGGAACCAACCTCAGTGACATTCAATAGACAAATGTATAAAGAAGATGTAATATATATACAATGGAATATTAATAAGTCATAAGAATAACAAAATTTTTGCCTTTGGGTGAATCTGCAGACTATCTTGTTAATTAAACCAATTCCCCAAACTAAAGGCCAAACATTCTTATTGATATGTGGGTACTAACACACAATGTGGGTGTTTGGAGGGAGAATAGAAGTTTATTGAAGCAGTAAAAGGGGAATGAAGGGAAGCGTGGGGGATAAAAATAGGAAAGAGTGGAATAAATTTGACGTAAATTTTCTATGTACATATAGTAATAAAACACAGGGAATTTCCACATCATGTACAACAACAGGACCAGGACCCTAATTAGAATAAAATATTCTTCATGTTTATATGAATATGTCAAAATATGTCTATCCTGTATAACTAAAAAGAACAAAAAAAGACATAGACCCAGTCAATGATAATTTGCTGAAGTGGAATTTAAAATATTATTTAAAGAGACCCTTATACCTTCTAGGTAAGATAGCTCTCTGAAAACTAAAAAAATGCTGACAGATATAACAAGTTATATTTTAATATTCCATGTTCAAAAATAACTAAAATATTTAAAATACTCTTCTGTTACCTGGGATTCAACCCAGGGGCAATGTTCACCTAGGCCATAGCCCCAATTGTTTGTTTCTTTAGTTGAGGATGGGGTCCTTCTGAATTGTAGGGACTGGACTCAGTCTTGTGATTCTTTTGGCTTGTTTTCCTGAGTCACTGAAATTATTGACTTGTGTCATCAAGCACAACAAAAGGTCTTAGACAAGTGTATCCTTAATGGGTGTTACTAAATTACTTTTTGGGTGGAGAATGCCATTGATATAATGTTAGATATTTGATCTTGATGAATAGATGTTGCAAAGGTGATGTGTGATAAAGAAGCTATTGATGTTATTTGATGGGTACACTAATAAAGGTATATTGTACCTTTGTGAGATAAAAGCAAACTGAGATGAGGGTGTTGAAATAGACACTAAACAAACATTTTAACCATGATTGTGATGAAAATATAAAGCAATATTTATATTAATAGAATAATTTTTAATAGTAATATTGGGGTTGCATAGGAAGGAACACAATGGATGAGACTAAGAATTACAATTATAATAGGCTATGAGATGACATTTGTTCTTTCCATGTTTGTGAAGAGGGAAATTGGAATGTCAAACAGAATGAGTGGGGATAATCACCCCTTTGTTATTTGGGATTTATATACTAAGTTTCAACCATTGAAAATCTTTTTTTCCATTTACATTGAAGGTCACATTATCTATTTTAATTGATTGTATGGAATCCCACATTATCTAACTTATTTGTAAATCTGAAAAATTGATCTAATTTGAACTTGTTTTTGTTTTTTCTCATCTTTTCCTCTTATGGCTATTTCATGGCAATGTATATTATGCCTATAGAAAATTAAGATGTTTCTGCTGAAATAAAGTGTTCCCAATAAAGAAAATTTTATTAAATATTATGCTTTTTAATTTAGTCACTCTATTTTACAATACTGTGAATTGAGCCCATAGACTTTAAAACTGATCTACATCCCCAATTATTTTCATTTGATAGTTTGTGAAAGCATCTTGCTCAGTTACTGAAACTGCCATCAAACTTGAGATTTCTCTACATCAGATTTCTGCATCACTGGGATTACAGGTTCTTGACACTGTACATGACTCTTTTGTAGCATTTTAAAAATTTAGTGTTGGAGGCACATGATTTACATCTCAGCAACTCAGAAGGCTACCCCAGCAATTTAGCAAGATTGTGCCTCAAAATAAAAATAAATAAAAGTAAAAAGGTCTGTGGATGTAACTCAGTGGAAAAGCACCCCCTACATTTTGTGTCAAGGGAAAAAATATTTTTGTATTTACAAATTTGTGTTTAGTGGTACACAGAGTCATAATTGCTATTTGGGTCACATTTTGATTACACTGATGAAACTTTGTAACACATGATACAACTTATTCTGTATAGTCACAAAATCTAATTACTGCTCTTTTATTTTACTATTATATAATTTTAAGGTAAACTTGAACTGCAAACTAAGCAAAATTATAGATTCTAAAAACTGTGTGTATATGTAACTTTTGATTTTATTCTGTGTATTTATGGGCTTTTGTGAAGAGGTTCAATTATTTTTCATTTTTTCTTCTTTTCTTCTTGTTAAAACAAGAATACTAAAGTATTCTACTAATTCTAAGAATACTAAAGTAAAATACTAAAGTATTTTGACCACCTTAATTCAGCTTTTAGTTCTTTTTTATTTGATAACTCAAGGTATGGACCATGTTAAGGGTGACAGGAAATGTAAATATGGAGCATATACATTTGCTAGGATTACCAATATAAAACATCACAGAGAGGGTCATGTAAAACACCCAATTTTATTTCTTACATTTATGGAATTCAAATTTCAAGATTAAAGAATTAGCATGATGCTTTCCCTTCAGTTTCTCCTCTTTGGTCCTTGAGAGACACCTTCTTGATTCATTCTCACATGATCTTTCCTCTGTGTGCATCCCTGAAATCTTTCCTTACTAAGACATCAGTCAATTTGAATTAGGGCCAAAACCTTAAGATCTCTTTTGACTTTTATTACCTCCTTAAAGATCCCATCTCCAAATTTCTTCACATTGTTGGCAAGGAATTCAGTATGTAAATATTGGGAAATATAATTAAGATAATAAAATGAGAAAGTGTCATTTGGTCTTCACTAGCAGTCATGTCTGAGAAAAACTAACTATATGAAGTAAGGGTCAAGATTCCACAAAGTATTATTTTTCATGATATCTTTGTCCAATATATTCAATCACCTGTGTGCACACACACAAGCACATGCATACACATACAAATCTAGAATGAAAACGTGTGACAATAGTATAAAGAAAAATCAATAGTTAATAAAACTAAAAAAAACAGAAGAAAAAATTAGAAAATAAGATTATGACAAATGCAAAAATGTTTTATAAATTTTAAAACCATTGTGAAACAAAATAAAGTCACGGATGTTATTTTATAATATATGGCAGTTATTTTATCTAAAATGTGAAAAGTTAATTCCAAGAAACAAAATTCATAGCAATGCAGAGTGCTCAACATGAATTTTGTTTTACTAAAATTCTTGCAAAGTTTATGTTGTTATCAAACTTATCTGGCATGTTGGAAACAAGATTCCCAGAAAGCATAAATCCACTAATACCATATTAACAATTTAATTTCATGCTTATTTTATTTTCTCAGCATTATCTAACAAATTAATTTTATAGCTAATGGCAGTTTTTATTCAACTCTTATATTGTATAATATTAAACAGTTCTGATTTACGTTGAGTTTCATCTTTCCTCACTTACACTAATTTTTCCCAGGTAATAAATGTGTGGTGACTATTGTAGTATTTAAAATAAAAACATTAAATATAGTGTCAAAATAGTGTTAGAATCTTCAAAGATTCTAATATGCATAAGAAGTGTGATTCTATTACAGGATACTGACAACTGGAATGTCATGTTTTCTAATGTGTTATTACTGTGTGATAATTACAAATAACTTAAAAGCTACTCAGTCATTTATAATTTCTACGGAGACTTATGGCTTTACATGTGAATAACTTTATTGAACCACACACCATTAAATTGATCAAAATTATTCTGAAAACAAACAAATAAAACCACTGAAATTCTTTGTAGGGACTAAAGGCATAGGTCAGTGGAAGAGCACTTGAATAAAATGCTTGAGGACATTGCTTCAATTCTCAGAACAGTAAACATAAATATATACATAAAACAAAAATTATTGTATGTAAATGGTTCCAAGGATTTAAGGCCAATTATGAAAATCCACTATAATAGAGTAAAAACTTTAAAATTCATTGGTTTGTAAATAAAGATCTGCTTCCTCCCTTTATTATCCTACTCAGTAAAATGGGAACATCACTCCAAGAACCCTGAGCTTAAACTCCTGCCAGCTATCAGTTGGAAATGCATGTTCCTGATGTAACAAAATATCATGTTTCCCATGACCCTAGGTTCCCACTACTGGGTCTATGTTCTGTGTCCATATATTTGAGAGGTAGGTCTCCAAATCCCTTGCAGATTGGGAGTTTGCCACACATTGGGATGGTGCTGCTTAGAACTATTAGACTCCATCATTTATTATATATAATGGCAGAAAAAAATAATCTATAGAAACTGAGAGAAACCAATTTCCATTTGAGTGCATATTGTTAGGGAAAGAGGGTCAAAGGACATGTTTATTTAAATAATAAAAGTTTTTGTTAAGTGATATGTGATGGTTTCACAAATCTATGAATATTTGAGTTGAATTATACAATCTTAATTTTTGAACAATTAAATTATATCTTAATGGTGCTGTTTAAGATGTTCATATTCAGTCAAGTATCTGTGTCATATTTTTTATTCTGTTTTCTTTTTTTTATTTTTTTTTACGTTTACATAGGGTAATGATGTTTATTTTATTTTTCCAATCCCCCCCACCCCTCCCACCCCTCTTTTCCCTCTACACAGTCCTTCTTTCCTTCATTCTTACCGCTCTCCTTAGCCTAACTCTAAACCTAACCCTAAACCTAATGCTAGACCGTCCCACCCCCCATTATATGTCCTCATCCGCTTATCAGCGAGATCATTCGTCCTTTAGTTTTTTGAGATTGGCTTATCTCACTTAGCATGATATTCTCCAATTTCGACCATTTGCCTACAAATGCCATAATTTTATCATTCTTCATTGCGGAGTAATATTCCATTGTATAAATATGCCACAGTTTCTTTATCCATTCATCAACTGAAGGGCATCTAGGTTGGTTGCACAATCTGGTTATGGTGAATTGAGCAGCAATGAACATTGATGTGGCTGTATCTCTGTAGTATGCTGATTGTAAGTCATTTGGGTATAGGCCAAGGAGTGGGATAGCTGGGTCAAATGGTGTTTCCATTCCAAGCTTTCTGAGGAATCTCCACACTGCTTTCCAGAGTGGCTGCACTAATTTGCAACCCCACCAGCAATGTATGAGTGTTCCTTTTTCACCACATCCTCGCCAACACCTATTGTTGCTTGTATTCTTGATAATCGCCATTCTAATTGGGGTGAGATGAAATCTTAGGGTAGTTTTGATTTGCATTTCCCTTATTACTAGGGATGTTGAACATTTTTTCATATATCTGTTGATTGCTTGTACATCTTCTTCTGTGAAGTGTCTGTTCATTTCCTTAGCCCATTTGTTGATTGGATTATTTTTATTCTTCGTGTAGAGTTTTTTGAGTTCTTTATAGATTCTGGAAATTAGCGCTCTATCTGAGGTATGGTTGGCAAAGATATTCTCCCACTCTGCAGGCTCTCTCTTCACATTTCTGATAGATTCCTTTGCTGAGAGAAAGCTTTTTAATTTGAATCTATCCCAGTTGTTGATTCTTGCTTTTATTTCTTGTGCTATGGGAGTCCTGTTAAGGAAATCTGATCCTAAGCCAACAAGTTGAAGATTTGGACCTACTTTTTCTTCTATAAGATGCAGGGTCTCTGGTCTGATTCCGAAGTCCTTGATCCATTTTGAGTTGAGTTTTCTGTAGGGTGAGAGATAGGGGTTTAATTTCATTCTATTGCATATGGTTTTCCAGTTTTCCCAGCCCCATTTGTTGAAGAGGCTATCTTTTCTCCATTGCATATTGTTGGAACCTTTGTCTAGTATGAGAAAATTGTATTTATTTGGGTTTGTGTCCATGTCCTCTATTCTGTACCATTGATCTACCTCTCTATTTTGGTACCAATACCATGCCGTTTTTGTTACTATTGCTTTGTAGTAGAGTTGAAGATCTGGTATTGCAATACCCCCTGCTTCGCTCTTGCTACTGAGGATTGCTTTAGCTATTCTAGGTTTTTTATTCTTCCAGATGAATTTCATAATTGCTTGCTCTATTTCTGTAAGGTACATCATTGGGATTTTAATTGGAATTGCATTGAATCTGTATAGCACTTTAGGTAGTATAGCCATTTTGACGATATTAATTCTGCCTATCCAGGAACATGGGAGATCTTTCCATCTTCTAAGGTTTTCTTGAATTTCTTTCTTTAGTGTTCTGTAGTTCTCATTGTAGAGGTCTTTCACCTCTTTTGTGAGATTGATTCCCAAGTATTTTATTTTTTTCGATGCTATTGTGAATGGGGTAGTTTTCCTAATTTCTCTTTCTGAAGATTCATCACTTATGTATAAAAATGCATTGGATTTATGAGCATTGATCTTGTAACCTGCTACTTTACTGAATTCACTTATGAGTTCTAAAAGTTTTCTGGTGGAATTTCCAGGTTCCTCTAAATATATAATCATGTCATCAGCGAACAGGGATAGTTTGAGTTCTTCTTTTCCAATTCGTATCCCTTTAATTTCTTTGGTTTGTCTGATTGCTCTGGCTAGAGTCTCAAGGACGATGTTGAATAGAAGCGGTGAAAGAGGGCATCCCTGCCTTGTTCCAGTTTTTAGGGGGAACGCTTTCAGTTTTTCACCATTTAGAATGATATTAGCCATGGGCTTAGCGTAGATGGCCTTTATAATGTTTAGGAATGTTCCCACTACCCCAATTTTTTCTAGTGTTTTGAGCATGAAGGGATGCTGTATTTTATCAAATGCTTTTTCTGCATCTATTGAAATAATCATGTGATTCTTAACTTTAAGTCTGTTGATATGGTGAATTACATTTATTGATTTCCTGATGTTGAACCAACCTTGCATCCCTGGGATAAAACCCACTTGATCGTGGTGCACTATCTTTTTAATATGTTTTTGTATGTGATTTGCTAAAATTTTGTTGAGAATTTTTGCATCGATGTTCATTAAGGATATTGGTCTGAAATTTTCTTTCCTTGATGTGTCTCTGTCAGGTTTAGGTATCAGGGTGATATTGGCTTCATAGAACGAGTTTGGTAGGGTTCCCTCCTCTTCTATTTCATGGAATAGTTTGAGGAGTATTGGAATGAGCTCTTCTTTAAAGGTTTTGTAGAACTCGGCTGAGAACCCATCTGGTCCTGGACTTTTCTTTGTTGGTAGGCTTTTGATGACCTCTTCTATTTCATTGCTTGAAATTGGTTTATTTAAGTTGTGTATGTCCTCCTCGTTCAGTTTAGGTAGTTCATATGTCTCTAGAAATTTGTTGATGTCTTCGAGGTTTTCTGTTTTGTTATTCTGTTTTCAAAACTGCCATCTACATAAAATTTGACTCTCCTCATGCATGATGTAATATAAATATGCAAACATAGATGTTGGGATTTGAACACAGAGAGGCCTGGCAGGATTCAGAAATGTGAGTGTGGTGGCAAAAGCACCATGCCAGGAGCTAGGTTCAGGTGATGCAGACTCAAGTTTAATGTGGAAACAATCAGTTTTTATATTCTCAAGCAGCCAATCAGTGACAAGGGGAATGCCTTCTAGTGTATGGGTATTAGCATGTATCTCTAGTGCTGAGCTCATGCTCACTCCTTATAAGGGAAGAGGATGTGCCTGCAGACAGTGTGCCTGAAAGGAGTTTGACTCACAGCAGAGGTGTGCCTCCTGCTTCTGAGAGGACACATGTGTGCCTGTTCCATAGTCAAACATCTTCCATCAACGATAACCACATGGCTTGGGGCACTCCTTCAATTCTCCACTTTTCTTTTATTGAGCCAGTGTGCATTTCTACTAACATGGCTTGTTTTGTTTGTATGTTTGACAAATGTTTACATACACATTTTATAGTAATCCAGAATATTATAAGAAGAACAATATCAGTGGATCAGCGGGGTCAAAAAATAAAACAGGGTGATCCAAGATGGCGGCCTAGAGGGAGACTGCACCCCCGGTCGCTCCATAACCCAGGAGTTAAGAGAGGGAGGCATTGAGAGACTCGGACTGAAATAGAGCCACGGGTGAGTCTGCCCACTGGGTAAAGCTCAGCCCGGGTGGCAGGCCCAGATAGAGGTGGCTTATTGGAGCCGGGCAGGGCAGCTAGAGTCTCCCCAAGGTAGCCTTCCACACTCCAGCAGTGGGCTCTTCCCACACGGCCAGCTGCACGGTGCAGGCCCACAGTGAGAGCATTTCCACACAGAGCCAGTTCCAAACAGTGGAACCAGTAGGGGGCTAGGGGCAGTTTTCTTCGGATGAGCTGCTTTATCAGACTCCTCCAAGACATCAGGCTACTGAAGGCTGGGAGGTGATACACTGGAAATCTACTGGGACACTATAAGCCAATAGTGGAAAACTGCAATATCTCAGGGTCCCACTGACAACTGACCAATATGAGAAAACAAGGGAAGAAAATGTCCCAAACAAACCTAGATACTACATCAATAAAACCCAATGACAGCACAGCAGAAGAAATGTCAGAAAGGGAGTTCAGAATGTACGTAATTAAAATGATCAGGGAAGCTAATGAGGAGATGAAAGAGCAAATGCAGGCATTGAAGGAGGAGATGAAAGAGCAAATGCAGGCATTAAATGATCGCACCAATCAACAGTTAAAAGACCAAATACGGGAAGCAAGAGATCATTTCAATAAAGAGTTAGAGATACTGAAAAAAAAGCAAACTGAAATCCTTGAAATGAAGGAAACAATAAACCAAGTTAAAAACTCCATAGAAAGCATAACCAATAGGATAGAACACCTGGAAGACAGAACCTCAGACATTGAAGACAAATTATTTAATCTTGAAAGCAAAGTTGGCCAAACAGAAAAGATGGAAGAAATCATGAACAGAATCTACAAGAATTATGGGATATCATGAAAAGGCCAAATTTAAGAATTATTGGGATTGAGGAAGGCTTAGAGAAACAAACCAAAGGAATGAACAATCTATTCAATGAAATAATATCAGAAAATTTCCCAAATCTGAAGAATGAAATGGAAAACCAAGTAGAAGAGGCTTATAGAACTCCAAACATACAAAATTACAACAGACCCACACCAAGGCACATTATTATGAAAATACCTAACATACAAAATAAAGACAGAATTTTAAAGGCCGCGAGAGAAAAGAATCAAATTACATTCAGGGGGAAACCAATAAGAATATCAGCAGATTTTTCAATCCAGACCCTAAAAGCTAGAAGGGCCTGGAGCAACATATACCAAGCCCTGAAAGAAAACGGATGCCAACCAAGAATCTTATACCCAGCAAAACTTACCTTCAAATTTGACGATGAAATAAGATCCTTCCATGATAAACAAAAGCTAAAGGAATTTACAAAAAGAAAGCCAGCATTACAGAACATTCTCAGCAAAATATTCCATGAGGAAGAGATGAAAAACAACGATGCAAATCAGCAACAGGAGGCGCTAGCCTAACGGAATAGCCAAATAAAGGAGAAACCAAATCATGTCAAAAACAAATCTGAGTCAATTGACTGGGAATACAAATCATATCACAATAATAACCCTGAATGTTAATGGACTGAATTCATCAATCAAAAGACACAGACTGGCAGATTGGATTAAAAAGAAAAATCCAACAATATGCGGCCTGCAAGAGACTCATCTCATAGAAAGAGACACCCATAGACTAAAGGTGAAAGGATGGGGAAAAACATACCATGCACACGGACACAGCAAAAAAGCTGGAGTATCCATCCTCATCTCAGATAATGTGGACTTCAAACCAAAACTAGTCAGAAGGGATAAAGAAGGACATTACATGCTGCTTAAGGGAAGCATAAATCAGCAAGACATAACAATCATAAATATCTATGCCCCGAACATTGGCTCATCCACGTACGTCAAACAAATCCTTCTCAATTACAGAAATCAAATAGACCACAACACAATCATACTAGGCGATTTTAACACAGCTCTCTCACCACTGGATAGATCGTCCAAACAAAAATTGAATAAAGAAACTATAGATCTGAACAACACAATCAGCAATTTAGACTTAACGGACATATATAGAATATACCATCCAACAAAGAACGAATACACTTTCTTCTCAGCAGCACATGGATCCTTCTCTAAAATAGACCATATTTTATGCCACAAAGCTACTGTTAGCAAATACAAGAAGACAGAGATACTACCTTGTACTCTACCAGATCATAATGGATTGAAATTAGAAATAAATGACAGAATAAAAAGCAGAAATTTCTCCAATACCTGGAGATTAAATAATACACTATTATATGATGAATGGATAACAGAAGACATCAGGAGGGAAATAAACAAATTCTTAGAAGTAAACGAGAACAAAGACACATCATATCAAAATCTCTGGGACACTATGAAAGCAGTACTTAGAGGAAGATTTATTTCATGGGGTGCATTCAAAAAAAGAAGTAGAAATCAACAAATAAACGACTTAACACTACAGCTCAAAGCACTAGAAAAAGAAGAGCAGACCAATACCAAAAGTAGTAGAAGACAGGAAATAGTTAAAATCAGAGCTGAAATCAACGAAATCGAAACAAAAGAAACAATCGGAAAAATTAACAAAATAAATAGTTGGTTCTTTGAAAAAATAAATAAAATTGATAAACCCTTAGCCACACTAACGAAGAGAAAGAGGGAGAAAACTCAAATTACTAAAATTCAGAATGAATAAGGAAACATCACAACAGACACGATTGAAATACAAAACATAATTAGAAGATATTTCGAAAATCTATACTCCAACAAAACAGAAAACCTTGAAGACATCAACAAATTTCTAGAGACATATGAACTACCTAAACTGAACGAGGAGGACATACACAACTTAAATAAACCAATTTCAAGCAATGAAATAGAAGAGGTCATCAAAAGCCTACCAACAAAGAAAAGTCCAGGACCAGATGGGTTCTCAGCCGAGTTCTACAAAACCTTTAAAGAAGAGCTCATTCCAATACTCCTCAATCTATTCCATGAAATAGAAGAGGAGGGAACCCTACCAAACTCGTTCTATGAAGCCAATATCACCCTAATACCTAAACCAGACAGAGACACATCAAGGAAAGAAAATTTCAGACCAATATCCTTAATGAACATCGATGCAAAAATTCTCAACAAAATTTTAGCAAATCGCATACAAATATATATTAAAAAGATAGTGCACCACGATCAAGTGGGTTTTATCCCAGGGATGCAAGGTTGGTTCAACATTCGGAAATCAATAAATGTCATTCACCATATCAACAGATTTAAAGTTAAGAATCACATGATTATTTCAATAGATGCAGAAAAAGTATTTGATAAAATACAGCATACCTTCATGCTCAAAACACTAGAAAAAATTGGGGTAGTGGGAACATTCCTAAACATTATAAAGGCCATCTACGCTAAGCCCATGGCTAATATCATTCTAAATGGTGAAAAACTGAAAGCGTTCCCCCTAAAAACTGGAACAAGGCAGGGATGCCCTCTTTCACCGCTTCTATTCAACATCGTCCTTGAGACTCTAGCCAGAGCAATCAGACAAACCAAAGAAATTAAAGGGATACGAATTGGAAAAGAAGAACTCAAACTATCCCTGTTCGCTGATGACATGATTATATATTTAGAGGAACCTGGAAATTCCACCAGAAAACTTTTAGAACTCATAAGTGAATTCAGTAAAGTAGCAGGTTACAAGATCAATGCTCATAAATCCAATGCATTTTTATACATAAGTGATGAATCTTCAGAAAGAGAAATTAGGAAAACTACCCCATTCACAATAGCATCGAAAAAAATAAAATACTTGGGAATCAATCTCACAAAAGAGGTGAAAGACCTCTACAATGAGAACTACAGAACACTAAAGAAAGAAATTCAAGAAAACCTTAGAAGATGGAAAGATCTCCCATGTTCCTGGATAGGCAGAATTAATATCGTCAAAATGGCTATACTACCTAAAGTGCTATACAGATTCAATGCAATTCCAATTAAAATCCCAATGATGTACCTTACAGAAATAGAGCAAGCAATTATGAAATTCATCTGGAAGAATAAAAAACCTAGAATAGCTAAAGCAATCCTCAGTAGCAAGAGCGAAGCAGGGGGTATTGCAATACCAGATCTTCAACTCTACTACAAAGCAATAGTAACAAAAACGGCATGGTATTGGTACCAAAATAGAGAGGTAGATCAATGGTACAGAATAGAGGACATGGACACAAACCCAAATAAATACAATTTTCTCATACTAGACAAAGGTTCCAACAATATGCAATGGAGAAAAGATAGCCTCTTCAACAAATGGTGCTGGGAAAACTGGAAAACTATATGCAATAGAATGAAATTAAACCCCTATCTCTCACCCTACAGAAAACTCAACTCAAAATGGATCAAGGACCTCGGAATCAGACCAGAGACCCTGCATCTTATAGAAGAAAAAGTAGGTCCAAATCTTCAACTTGTTGGCTTAGAATCAGACTTCCTTAAGAGGACACCCATAGCACAAGAAATAAAAGCAAGAATCAACAACTGGGATAGATTCAAACTAAAAAGCTTTCTCTCAGCAAAGGAATCTATCAGAAATGTGAAGAGAGAGCCTACAGAGTGGGAGAATATCTTTGCCAACCATACCTCAGATAGAGCGCTAATTTCCAGAATCTATAAAGAACTCAAAAAACTCTACACGAAGAATAAAAATAATCCAATCAACAAATGGGCTAAGGAAATGAACAGACACTTCACAGAAGAAGATGTACAAGCAATCAACAGATATATGAAAAAATGTTCAACATCCCTAGTAATAAGGGAAATGCAAATCAAAACTACCCTAAGATTTCATCTCACCCCAATTAGAATGGCGATTATCAAGAATACAAGCAACAATAGGTGTTGGCGAGGATGTGGTGAGAAAGGAACACTCATACATTGCTGGTGGGGTTGCAAATTAGTGCTGCCACTCTGGAAAGCAGTGTGGAGATTCCTCAGAAAGCTTGGAATGGAAACACCATTTGACCCAGCTATCCCACTCCTTGGCCTATACCCAAAGGACTTACAATCAGCATACTACAGAGATACAGCCACATCAATGTTCATTGCTGCTCAATTCACCATAGCCAGATTGTGCAACCAACCTAGATGCCCTTCAGTTGATGAATGGATAAAGAAACTGTGGCATATTTATACAATGGAATATTACTCCGCAATGAAGAATGATAAAATTATGGCATTTGTAGGCAAATGGTCGAAATTGGAGAATATCATGCTAAGTGGGATAAGCCAATCTCAAAAAACTAAAGGACGAATGATCTCGCTGGTAAGCGGATGAGGACATATAATGGGGGGTGGGAGGGGCTAGCATTAGGTTTAGGGTTAGGTTTAGAGTTAGGCTAAGGAGAGCGGTAAGAATGAAGGAAAGAAGGACTGTGTAGAGGGAAAAGAGGGGTGGGAGGGGTGGGGGGGAGGGGAAAAGTATAATAAACATCATTACCCTATGTAAACGTAAAAAAAATAAAAAAATAAAATAAAATAAAAAATAAATAAAAAATAAAAAAAATAAAAAATAAAACAGTTTTGTTAATTAGTTGTCATACAAAGGTAGAGAGCTAATATTCTTGGTACACTCCAACAAGGGTAAGGCACATACTGGAGGACATGAGGGATCACAGGAAGCAGTTAGTATCAATTGTATGATTGTTACTCCCTCATTAGTAATGTCTATTTGTTGATGCAAATTTTAAGTCCTTCATGTAGCAAAGCAATACTTTCTTGCACATTCTGTAAAGATAAGGCTGTTTGCCTAGCAAGTACATTGACTGTCTCCATGGCAGGACTGGATTGTACAGCTGATATGATAGCAGTGGTGGAGGCAGCCAGAAGACCCAAGATGATGGTGATGAGAGCAGTAACTCTGAAATCATGCTTTATTCTCAGTGGCACTCTATGAGTCAAAAACATAGGACTAGATGCAGCAGTAACATTATCTAGAATGTACATCAAAGGAGGTGGATGCATTAACATAGCGAAGGAATAGGACAAATTAGTACAGGATAAAAGATAACATGGGATGTTATCACAGGGAAAGGAAGAGTCATTAGATAACAGTAGGTAAAAAGGAGGAGTTACACAAGAAGGGGACTTTAGGAACTCACATCTAGTGAGATTACAGTGACTGGCATTGGTAAAGGTCAATGAAGTTATCTCCATGGTAGCTCCCTTATTGAATTTAGCAAGACTTTTTATGTGGTTTCAGAAAAAAGAAGGCACTCTTCCAGCAGCAATGATTAGGGTCTTTTTGCTTAGGGAATGGGTATTCTTTTAATAATTTCTTAATATACTTTGGGCAGACACATTTTGAGTTTTGCCCTTTTTCAAGGATAGATAAATATTCTTGTTTGCAAGTAGTGTCTTTTTCTCAGAACATTTTAGACCTCTTGGCAGAACATCCTGTTTGCAGGCAAGCTCTACCAAGGACCACAGAGCATCTCATTTGCAAGCACTTTGCAAGCACGCCAGCAGTCATTACTTCTGATTCTATACATTTTCCCCCTTTTTGTTTTTGTAAATGTGCCAGCATAGAAACAATTTGAGAGGCCTCATTTCTCAGCTGTTGTCACTTTTTCCAGTGCTGGAAGACTAGATATAAAATAAAACATATAAAATAATTATTACAGTATTACCAAAAGAATTTGACAACACAGTAGATATATGGTACAAAGGATTTAAATTAGCAATACTGGAAGATAGTCCTTGAACAATGTCAGATTCTGCTATGTCAGGTAAGGTTTTACAAAATGTGTCTATCATGGTTTTGTCTAACTCCATGATTTCTAAGGTTAAATTCTTATGTCCAATAAATTTTGAACATTTTCCCAGGAGTCACTGATATTATATGGAACAGGAGTTACACAGATATGAGAAGAATTCCAATCACATTTTACAGCATTTTTGTTGCTAAAATTGTCACCTGATCACCAAGCCATGAAGCTGTGCCTTGAAGATTAAGTACATCCATAGCTATTTGAGAGTCCAAGTCTTTTTGTTGTTGCCAGAATAAATGAGCATCTTGATTCCAGATTCACTCAAAATCTGCAGTTTAAATTCCTTGATGGAAAGCAGTTCCAGCTACAGCAGCAGTAGGAGTAACAGAAGCGACAGCAAGAATTGAAGCTATAACTATCCCTATTAGCCATCAAGTTCAGAGTAATAAAACTTGTACAGCATTATATAAATGAGTAACAGATAAAGAATCAGACCAAGGATGAGTTAAATTAACAGGCATCCATAATTCAGTGCGAGCTTTAACAATAACTAAAGAAAAGTTATTCCCTTCTATATTTTCCCATTTAGTTTTGTTCATACATTGAGTAAAACTACAATTATTGCAGGAAATCGTTTCCCAAGTTTTATTCCAATTTCCTATCATCAAAGAATAAGGGAACTTCATACATGCAAATGCAAAATAAGTTAAATTTTTATGTAAATGTACTTCAAAAGATGAAGGGTTAGAGACATTTAATGAAAAATTTCCAGTCCATACTACAAGTTTACCAGAAACCACTCACAATTTCCAAATGTTTCCTTGAGGAGTTGGAAAATTAATATGTTGTAACATCGGAGGTACTAATGCATAATGTTGCATTCTAATCATCTCATTATCCCATGTGTTTAAGGTGCCATTATGACTATGCCATTTTAATGTATGATTTGACCAACTTTCTATAAATTCAGAGTAATCAGGGCTCCAATCTACAATTGTTATATTATGATTTTGTATTACTAATTTAGGATGATGATCAAGACACCTTTCCCATTCTAAATGATGTAATGATGCTTCAAAGTATTTAGCTGAACACAAAGGTAAATGTGTATACACAAATTGTTCCTCTGAAGTTAAAGATGATAAATTTAAGTATGATTGAGAAGTATTAAATCCTCAAGATGATATCATAACAGTAAAAACTGCAGAAGAATAACCTCAAAAATTTATTCCCCCAGTATTATAAGCATGTGAAGAGTCATGAGAATGAATAGATAAACAAAAAGAATAAGTTCCTATACACAAGGGAACACCTTCTATAGTCATAGTCATACTAGAAATGCTGTAAAGACTTTTATGAAATGAAATATCTTCAAGACCACTACATTCAGAGGGAGGGGAAAATTAGTATTATTAGTACATACGTAAACCTCAGGTTCACCCCATGAAACACCTTGAACTAAAGGAGGATTGGGTATGTAAGCCCAATAGGCAAAAGAATTGGCAGCAGCCACATTCACCTGACAGTTGATAACTGCAAGCATGACCAATAAAAAGATTAACAGGGTTCAAGGGTTGATTTGCCTTTTGGAAAGTGCATTTAGCCTCTTGAGTTAATTTCTTCATTTGTCCCCATGTCCGGGGATCTGGAGTTCTGGTTGCCATAGTGAAGGTTCTCTGCATTGATAGTTCCTGAAATTGTCTGATGAAGGGATCGCTCATCCTGCAACTTAATAAATCTGGAAGGAACACAGAAAAGCACCTCCTGAATTCTTTTTTACATCTGTCCCACACCAAATCTTCTATTAATGCTTCTGCAGCCTTCTGATGTTCTACTTTTCTTTTTACTGCTTCTTGCACTCACAATAAGAATGTAAGAAATGATTCTTGTAGTCCTTGGATGAGACTGGTTAATTTTTGTCCTTGTCTTTTAGCATCTCCTACCCATTAAAAGGCTTTTAATGCTAGCACTTGGACTTCATCAAAATGTAAAGCTGGACCTGTGGCTTGGACAGCTGGACTCAAATATGGTCCTACACCTTCTAAGTGTTTGGCTGTTAGTTGAACATAAGGTTGTTGCTGTGATGCCAAATTTCTTTCTGCTTGATCTAGATAGGCATCATGATATGCTGCCCCCCACAACAAATATTGTTCAGCTGTAAGTATGGATTTGCCAGATATTTAAAATCCTTAGGAACCAGTAACTAGGGACATATCCTCTAAAAGTCATTGAGCATACGGTATTTGAATCCCATTGAAGCCAGAATTAAGGACAGGTAGTTAGTGTAGAAATAGGAAATCGGGTCAATTCGAGGAAATGAAGCCATGAAGCCATCTGCCTTTGGAAGTTGGAGACTGCCCCTGGAAGAATGGAATGTCAAGGATCTCCAGAGCCCATTGATGACCAAATTTACCTGCCTTTATCAAGGACTGCAAGCAAGGAGCTGCTAATTAATGCCCCCTGGGCCCTTATCTGCCTGAATCATCTTGGCCCTCCCCCTGCCCATGGCTTCTCACTTAATGCAAAACCAGGTCTAGTCACGTAGACAGGAAGGAGAGATAAGGGGGGAGAGAACTGGAGAACAAAAGAGACTTTAACCTATAAAAGATGTAGGATGCGCTCACTTCTTGGGACTTTAGAACATCAGCCATGGCCCCCTTCTTCCTGCCAGGAGAAGTCTGTATTATTACCTTTAAATAAAACCTGCTTAATATGCTTGCCTTGGCGTGCTTGTCTAGTGTTCAATCTTCAACATTAGAAGGAGCAGAACTCATCAATGTCACTGGTAAACGGCGGTATCACCATCTTCCCTTGCAACCTCCCTAAATCTTTTTATATCAGCCGCCTCACATGGATACCATTGTAGAGGGTGTGTGGGTGTTGGACTGATATTTACAAGGAATGCTTGAGGGCACTGGGGAGAATTGAAAGCTGCCTGTGCTTTGATGCTGGATTGGTTCCAATTTGTATCTCTTATTTCACATAAGTTTTTATAGGCTTGTAGCCAAGGAGAATTATCCTTCTCAAAATTTGTTGCACTATGGTAAGATGGAAGAGGGGGATACAGTGAAGTGGTTTTCTGCGGTGCAACATTGTCTTCTATTACTGTTGTGTCCTGCACCTCCTCTTTCCCTGTTATGGTTTCCTCTTCCTGTTTTAGCTTGGTGCCATGTTGTGGCACAGTTTCTTTTTCACTGTCTTGTAATGTTAGGTTAGCCATTTGTGCCTCCAGCACAAAATGTTCTCCAGTGCTCTCCTCCATATTTAAACTTCCTCCTTCCAAACAGGCTACAAGAGCAGTTAAAACTGGAAACAAAGTGCGTGGCAAAAGGCTCCTCATTTGTACATCCTATGTTTTCATCTGATTGAGCACTTACTGCCAGCATTCTGGGTCCCATATCATATGAAAGTTCATCCAAGGACATACTTTTATCACTATGTCCCAAATATATGCAAGCTCTTTATCACTTACTTTCACTTGCCTACTGTGCAACAATGTTGACAAAAGAGCTATTTGCCAGTTCCTAGCATTAGGGGGTAAATTACCCATTGCCACACAGATCACTCACTTGGCAAGCTTACCTGAACCTCTGCTAGTGCCCTATTTGGGTGCCAGATGTTGGGATTCAAACCCAAAATGGGCTGGCAGGATGCAGGTAAGTGAGTGGGATGTTGAATGCACCATGCCAGGAGCCAGGTTCTGGTGATGCAGACTTAAGTTTAATGCAGAAACAGTTTTTATATTCTCAAGCAGCCAATCAGTGACAAGGGGAGTGCCTTCTAGTGTATGGGTATTAGCATGTATCTCTAGTGCTGAGCTCATGCTCACTCCTTATAAGGGAAGAGGATGTGCCTGCAGCCAGTGTGCCTGAAAGGAGTTTGACTCACAGCAGAGGTGTGCCTCCTGCTTCTGAGAGGACACAAGTGTGCCTGTTCCATAGTCAAACATCTTTCTTCAATGCTAACCACATGGCTTGGGGCACTCCTTCATCTTAACACACAAACACACACACACACACACACACAAACACAAGCACACACAATAACCCAAACACTAAATGAGCAAAGAAACTTAGCAGGCACTTGAAGGAAGAAATACATATTGTGAATAAATATATGAAAACAATTTCAATATCTCCAGCATTTAAGGAAATGAAAATTAAAATTACAATGAGAGTTCTTCCAACTCCAGTTGGAATGGCAATTATCAAGAACAAAAGTAATAATAAATATTAGTGAAAATTAGGTGAAAATTTTTCACTCATTCTTTGCTTATAGTACTGCAAATTGGTGCAAGTACTCTGGAAAGCAGCATAAAGATTCCTCAGAAAACTTGGAATGGAGTGACCATTTGACTCAGGTGTCCCACTCATCAGTATAAAGTGAAAGGATTTAAAATCAGTATACTACAGTGATGCAGTCACATCAATTCTTACAGGAGCTCACTTCTCAAAAACTTAGCTAAGAAACCATGATAGGTGCTTTTCTACAAATGAATGGATAAAGAAAATATAGTATATGTGCACAATAGAATATTACTGTGCAATTAAGAAGAATGAAATTATGACATTTACCAGTAAATGAGTAGAATAGAGATTATCATGCTAAGTGAAATAAGCCAGGCTCAAAAAAGTAAAGGTCATATTTTCTCTATCATATGTGGATGCTAACACACAATAAGAGGTGGGGAGGAAATAACAAGTTTATTGGATTAGACAAAGGGGAATGAATTTAAGGGAATTTCATGGGAATAGAAAAGACATTCAAGTGAAATGGACATAACATTTCTATATTCATCTATGAATACATAAACTGAAATTCCATATTATATACAACCATAAAAATGGGATCCCAATTTAAAAAAGGTATATTCCATGCATGTACAATATCTCAAAATATACTCTAAGTCACATATGTCAAAAAAGAGCAAATAAAAAAGGAGGTAAGGGACCTGGTGTATGTGGAAGGAAAGGAAACGGGAAACTCAGGAATGATTTTGCATATTTTTATATTGGATGAATGGTTGAACATGTAACAATAAATCCCTTGATAGTGTAAAACTCTAATGTGATAATAAAAATATGGAAAGAATTTAAAAAGTGACTAGTGGCATGTCTTGCTAGTCATCAAATAATCCCTAGGTTAAATCCATACTATCAAGAAATAAACTATATACTCTCATATAAAGTAATATTTTATATATTACTATGTGTCTGTGTGTGTGTGTGTAATTCACTGCATAAACAAATTTAAGTACAAATTTACATGATTATATCAACAGATGCAGGAAAAACTTTTGACAATATCCAGCACCCATTGATGTTTAAGCTTCTAGAAATAATGATAGAAAGAAATTTCTTCAGCATTGTAAAAGCTGTGTATGAGAAAGTCAATGCCAACTTCATATTGAATGGAGAAAAAATAAAGCATTTTCTCTTAAAACAAGAATAAAACAAGGATATAAACTCTCACCACTCCTATTCAACTTGAAATTCAAGCCAGAGAAATCAGGTAAGAGAAGAAATCTAATGGCATGCATGTAGGAAAAATGAAGTCCATTCGTCTCTCTTCGTTGATGATATATACCTTTATGTAGAAGATTTAAAATGCTACATTAGAATATTTCTAGCTGATAAACAAATTTACTAAAGGAACTATATATAAGAACAACAATCATAAATGAATAGCATTCCTACTTTGCAAGAGAAAACCCACTGATAAAGAAATTAGGAAAAATATCTCAATCACAATACTCTAAAAAATGTACTTAGGAAAAATTCTAACCTGGGAGGTGAAAGACATCAACAATAAAAACTACAGAGCACTGAAGGTAAAAAAATGAAGACCTTCTCAGTTAGAAATAGTTCCCAAGTTCTTGAATAAGCAGAACTAATATTATCAAAAATTTTATTCTACCTAGAGCCGTAAACAGACAATCTCAACCAAATTATCAGTGGCATTTTCCATAACACACTGACAGAAAAGCAGTTCTAAATTTATATGGACAAATAAGTGACATAGAAGAGCAAAAGCAACTCCAAAAAAAAAAAAAAAAAGTGATGCTGAAAACATCACAATAACAGATATCCATTCAGGATGTAGAGTTTTATTATAAAAACAGCATTCTTTTGGCGCCAAAACCCACTTTAAGACCAATGGAGTATAAAACACAGAAAAATCCACATAGTATGAACTGGTGTGTGATAAAAGTGCCAAAATATATGCTGGAAAAAAAAGGAAACTTTTTAACAAATGGCGCTCTGAAAACTAGATTCATATGTACGAAAAAATAAAAATAAAAAGACTCATCCCTATCTCTCACCCTGCACCAAAACCAACTCCAGTGAATCAAAGACTTAGGAATTAGGGTAGAAGCTCCACATATGCTTAAAGATAATGCAGGTCCAACACTCCAGCATATTGACAAAGGCATCAACTTCCTAAACAAGACTTTGAAAGCACAAGAAATAAAATGAAGGATCAATAAGTGGAATAAAATCAAATTTGAATACTTCTGTAAAATGAAGGAAATAAGAATGTGAATAGAGAGCATACCAACATGATAAAATATTTTCTATCTGCTCCTCAGACATAAAATTAATATACAGAATACAAAAAGAACTAAAAAGTGAACCTCCCCAATTAATAAATTGGCAAAAATCTCTAATCATGCATTGTTCAAAATAAGAAAAACAAATGGCCAACATATATATGAAAACATGTTCAACAAGTCTAGCAATCAGTGAAGTGCAAATCAAAATTACATGAAGATAGCCTATTATTAATGTGCCCTTGCTTTTTTTCTATACTTCAATAAAATTATTAAGTTCAAAAGGAAATAAATGAAAAATTTTATCTCACTCCACTTATAGTAGCATTTATCAAGAATAATGTGGGAATCCACATATCAGACAGAACATTTAGGGGGAGAAAGGAAGAATAAAATTTTTTGAAGTAGAGAAAGGAGGATTAAGGAAAGGAGGTGGATGGGAATAGGACAGACAATAGAATTAAACAGACATTATTTTATTGTGTTTCTTTAAGAATACATGACTCGTGTAACTCCACATCATGTACAGCACAAGAATGAAAAGTTACACTCCATGTTTTATAATATGTCAAATAAACTCTACTGTCATGTATATCTAAGAAGAATTTTAAAACATAACAAAAGGATAATGTGGGGGAAATATCCACTTATGCAGTGTCTGTTGGGCAGCATATAAGTATAACCATTCTGGAAAACTATATGACTATCCATTTCAAAACTTGGAATGGGAGCAATATCTGACCCAGTTGTCCCACTCTTCAATATATGTATGGATTGAAAATCAGTCTACTATAGAGCCACAGCCATATCAGTATTTTTGATAACACAGTTTACAATAACCAAATTACAGAAACAGCCCACATACCCATCAACTGTCTAAGGGATAAAAATAATATGGTTGTACATATCAAATGGAGTTATACTAAGTCACACAGAAGAATGAAATGATGGCATTTTGTGGAAAGTTGATGAAACTGAAGAACATGATTCTATGTGAAATAAGACACACTCAGAAAGCCAAGGGTCAAATATTTCCCCTCATATGTGAGTGCCAGATAAAATAACAAAAAAGGAGGAATCCAATAAAATTAGAAGAGCCATCTGTGGAGTAGAGGAAGGGGTTATACAGAAGGAGGAAGGAAAAAAGTGGGATGAAAAGTAGAATAAAACAAACCAAACTCTCTTGTGTACACATATGAATAAAGTACAGTGAAGTTCAATTTTAAGTATATCTGTAATGTGCTTATTTAAAAATCTATAAATGAGATCTTCTTTGTGGCTGCTGCCCCTGAGGCCCCTGCCAGAGATTCACAGAGGTGAATTCTATGGGTGCATTTGCTGCTCATGCCAATGCTGACCACCAGAGGTTTTTTACCCTGGTGCTCCTGCTGTAGGCACTGCTACCACAGCCCAGAGGTATTCTCTTGGGACAGACCTTCCCCTGATGCCACTACCACAGGTATCATTGCTGTTGTTGTCACTGTCCTAGTTGTGATCATCTGGACATCTACTGCCCTCCATGCTCTTTGGGATCCTGGGTTGCCATGTTCACTGCTGACGCCACTGCTGCTACCACTGACAGCACTGCCATCAAAGTCACTGGAGGCCTCCTGAAGGTCTCTACTCTGGTGCTGTTGCAACTGCAGCTACAGCTAACCCCACTGCCACTGCTATCTCAGTGCCCCCACCTGCTTGCCATCACCATTGACATCTATAACTGCTGCTGAACCCCTGCCTGCTGCTGCCATCTTCTGCTGCTATTGCTTCCACATTTACCCAGAAGTCCACTGCCAGGGAGACATCAGGGTTGGTTTTACATGGCCACCTCCATTTTGAGACTCTGGGCAGAACCTGGGGTTTTCCTGGGGTGCCAGACTGTTTTGGTGCCACAGTCATATAGGATTGCAGTTGCCCCTGTTTGGGGACACCATCCAGGAACTAGAGATTCAATGTCAGGGTGCCTATAGCTCTGTCTACAACTGGAGTATTCCTCCTGGAAATGCAGGTTGCTGCCATCTAGTTACTCTCTCTCAGAATTACTCAACCCTGGTGGTGTCTTTCCAAATTCAAGTGGCATTGGGATCTTGAGATTGCAATATGACCAAAATCAGAACTTCTGAGGCCCATATCAGTGAGATATTTACTGGGTCAGCCAGGGCCTGTCTGGGCCAGGAAGTCTTGTGGAAATTAAGAGACAGGGCTGAGAAACTTTTGGTTACTGGTAAAGACAGTTGTTCAATTTTCCACCAAGATTTATCTTATTTTTTTTTTTCTTCTCTGACATCACCTTCCACCATATTTGGAGCAGAATGTTTTTTTTAAACTTGAGGACAGTGATATATACATGGTGTTTTGCATTTATGCTGTGTATTCTTTACATACTTATGTTTTTAATTTTTTATTCTCTTTGTATGTATTCTTCCTCATGCCTGTATATTTTCCTAATTTTCCTTTCTCACTTTTCTCCACTAAACAATGAATCTCTGTTGTAGCATCTTCCACGCTTCCTGTTGTTTCTCTTCTAAAGTCTTCCTTATTCTTCATGAACACCATTTCCTGCACTGTTTCTATTCTTCCTTTGTCTAATATTTGAAATTTTAAACAAATTGGCAAATTTTCCATTTTATTATTGACAGTGAATGAACTCATCATTAATGTTTATAGGAAGAGAACAGTGGATGACTTAATGGGAGCTATTAGATTTGAACTTCTACATTGTTTGTACTGGGTGTTGTTGGTTTTGTTCTCCCTCTTAAAGGCAGGATACTGGAAATCTTTAGTGCCAGGGTAGAAGTTGAACTGCCTCAGAACTATACAACTAGATGGGAAAACATAAAAGTAACATGAAGAAACAAAGGGAACAAGATACCCCAATAAGAGAAGTCACTGACAACACAATAGAAGAAATGTCCAAGAAGTAATTTAGAATGAACAGAGTTAACCTAATCTGAGAAGTAAATAATGGTGTAAAGGGTGAAATCAAAGAGAAAAATAGAGGATATGAAAGATCATTTCAATAAATGTTAGAGATTGTGAAAAAAATAACAAGCAGAAATTATTGAAATTTAGGAATCAATATATCTAATTATAAGTTATTTGGAAAGTAACAACAGTCTAGACCATTTGGAAGACAGTATCTAAGACAATGTAGACAAAATATTAAATATTGAAAAAAAGTCAACCATGCAGAGAACAGGATAAATATCCGTGAAGAGAACTTTCAAGAATTAAGACAAAACATGAAAAGACCAAATGTAAGAATTGTCAGGATAAAAGAAGGAGCAGAGATACAAACCAAATGAATGAACAATCTTTTCAATGACATAATATCAGAAAAATTCCCAGTCCTAAAGAATGAAATGAAAATCAATACAGGTGACTTACAAGAATCCAAATGTACAAAACTACAGCAGACCTGCACTGAAACATATAGCAATGAAAATGATTAAAATAAAAAAATAAGGATAAAATCTTAAATTTCATGAGAGGAAAAAAGCAAATTATGTATAGGGGAAGCAAATTCATATCTCAACTGTTTTCTCAATACTGCTCCTCAAAGCTAGGATGTTATATAACTGTATATTCAAGCTTGGAAAGAAAATGAATGCCACCCAAGAATTACTTTTAATTTTTTTTAAAATTTGTTCTAATTAGGTGTACATGACAGTAGAAAATATTCATACATTTTGATAGGTCACACATAAATAGAGTGTAATCTCTCATTATTCTGATTATACATATTGCATGATCACATCTGTTACAGTTGTACATTTACATAAGGTAATAATGTCTGTCTCACATTACTCTCATTCTTTCCCCTCCTCCTTCACTTTCCTCTGCCTAAAATAAAGTAATTCTATTTTTCCCTATTTCCCCTATATTGTAAATTAACTTCCACATGTCAGACAAAACATTCATCTTTTGAGTTTTTTGTGGTTTAGCTTATTTCACTTAGTATGTACTCTTTAACTTCATCCTTTCACCAGAAAATGTCAGAATTTCATTTTTCTTTAAAGCTGACTAATAATACATTCTGTGTGTGTGTGTATGTATGTATGTACATATATATATGTGTCACTGAAAAGATTGTGCTTTCATATATATATATATGTGAAAGCACAATATATATATATATATGTGAAAGCACAATATATATATATCACATTTTCTTTATCCATTCATCTGTTGAGGGGCATCTAAGTTGGTTTCATAGTTTAGCTATTGTGAATTTAGCTTCTGTAAACATTGATACTGCTGTGTCCCTATAGTATGTTGACTTTAAGTCCTTTGGGTTTAAACCAAGTACTGGGATAATTATGTCAAATTGTGATTCCATTCCAAAATTTCTGAAGAATCTCCATACTACTTTCCATAATTTTTTAAAGATTTTACAATCTCACCAGCAATGTATGAGTGGACCTTTTCTCCCACATTCTTGCCAACATTTAGAGTTGCTTGTATTCTTAATAGTTGCCATTCTGTTTGCAGTGAACCAGTCTTGGAATCACTGGACATAGAGACCCAAACTGACGTCTTACCTTCACATGCATCTGTCAAGCCCTATGTGTATAGGGGAAATTCTCACTTTCTTTGGTCTTCAGATGTTAGATAGACTTAAGCTTATTTTTAGATAGTAGCCCTCATCTACCGCTCAGTGGCATCCCAAGGACTTCAACTTTCACATGAACATTGATTCATCAGACATGGAGACACAAACTGAGGTTACTTCCCTTGCTAAAAGTCAATCTGCTCTGGAGAGTAATGGTAAGCTGAACAGTACAGAAACACAGACCATGTGTTCATGTTTTGAAACCCTGGAGAACTTCTTCCTAAACAGCAATGAAACTCAGACAGAAATGGATGACTTTCTTTGGGTCACTTTGGCATGAAACACAATGGATTCTCAGTTTAGCATTGTAGAAACTCAGACTTGTGCTGAGCTGCATGTAGTCTTCAAATTCTAAAGGTGAAATCCAGGTTGGATGGCACTTACTATTTTCTTCCATATGTAGAAAATGGGGAGCAAGAATAACAGCCCTAATCTCATTTATGTAGCTGATGAAACAGTTGCTTATAAACATAAACTTTTATATAAATATTAGTGTATTAAAAAGTGTAAGATGTTCATCTAAAAAAGGGAAAAACTAAATCAAATTAAAATCTAGAAATAAACCAACATAACCCAAAAAAAGTCAAAATTTAGTAATAAACTTGAATATCAATGGGTTAAACACATAAATCAATGGATGTAGATTTAAAGATTGAATTATAAAACAAGTCCCAACAATATGCTGTCTACAAAGGACACACTGAATAGATGAAGACATCCACAGACTGAAGGTGAAAGAAAAGGCAAAAAAAACCCTATCATTCATATGACACTCACATGAATTATGTAAGCCAGCAGATATCTCCATCCTTATATGAGATAAAGTGTACTTTAAACCAGAGTTAATCAGAAGGGACACAGAAGGTTATTGCATTCCCTGAAGAGAATTACACAGCAGAAAGACCCAGTGGTTGTAAATATTTGTGCTCCAAACAATGGAGCATCTATGTATATCAAAATTTCTTCTCAATTTCAAAAACCAAATAGACCACAACACAATTATATTGGGTGACTGTAACACACCTCTCTCACCACTGAACAGATTTTCTAAAGAAAAACTAAATAAAGAAACTGTAGAATTAAATAATATAATCAATAATTTAGACAAATCTACATATATGGAATATTTCATCTATCAAAAAGTGAATACACTTTTTTCTTAGCAGCACATGAATTCTTCTCTAAAATAGATAATACCTTATGCCACAAAGCAATTCTTAGTAAATATAAAAAAATGGAGATAATATTTTGCATTCTATGAGATCATAATGGACTCAAATTAGAAATCAAAGATAAAAAATGAAAGTGACTCTAACCAATGGATATTGAATAATACACTGTTGAATGATGGATGCATAGTAGAAGAAATCAAGGATGAAATGGAAAAAATGTTTAGAGTTATATGAGAATATCAAAGCAACATACCAAAATGTCTGGGACACTATGAAGAAAGTACTAAGAAAAACATTCATTGCATTGAGCTCATTTATTAAAAGAATAAAAAGTCAACAAATAAATGACCTAACATTACATTTCAAAACCCCAGAAAAAGAAAAGTGCACCAACATCAAAAATGAAAAGAGAATAAATAATTAAAATAAGAGCTGAAATCAATGAAATTTCAACAAACAAAAATTGAAAAAAATTGAAAAACCATAAAGTTGTTTTTTTGAAAATATTTGTGCTCCAATTTAAATATTATAAACCCCTAGACACACTAACAAAGAGAAAAAGATAAAACACAAACTAAAAAATATACAGTGAAAAAGAAAATGTCACAACAGACACTACTGAAATACAGAAGATGACTAGAAAATATTATAAAAAATTTATACTCCAATAAAACAGAAAATATTGAAGGAATTGACAAATTTACAGAGATATAAGACACACCTAAAATGAATCAGGAGGTCAAACATGATATGAATGGAAAAATTTCAAGTAATTAAACAGGAAAAACCATTAAAATCTACCAATTAAGAAAAGTCCATTCCTCCGAAATGCCAGTTCCTTTTAGATTTTAATGCTTTGTTTGTTCACTATGCTAATAAAATAGAGACTTCTCTGGAAAAAAAAAAAGAAAGAAAATTCCAAATCCAGACAGATTCTCAGCTGTGTTCTACAGTGCCTTCAAAGAAGAAATAATAGCCCTCAGTATTTCCATGAAATATAAAGAAAGGGAACCCTTCTAAACTCTTTCTATGAGGCTAATATCACCTTGGTTCCAAAACCAGACAAAGACACAACAAGGAAAGCAAATTTCAGACCAATATCTCTGATGAACATAGATGCAAAAATTCTCAATAAAATTCTGGCATCATAGGATCATCTTAATAAATGCAAAAAAATCATTTGACAAAGTACAGTACAAAATACAGTGCACTTTTATGCTCAAAACACTGGAAAAACTAGGGAGAATAGGGAGAATACCTCAAAATCTTAAAAATCATATTGCTAAACCAAAGAACAACATGATTCTAAATTTAAAAAAGTTGAAAGCATTTTCTTTAAAAACTAGAGAAAGACAAGGATGCCTTCTTTCACTAGTTTTATTCAATATTGTCCTTGAAACTAGTCAGAGCAACTATACAGATGGAAGAAATTAAAGGAATATATATATATATATATGAATTATGCATATATTCCTATATATATATATAGGAAATTAAAGGAATATTTATATATATATGATTTCAAAGTATGACACTTTACCAATGATATAATTCTATAATGGGAAGATCCACAAAACATCCAGCATTATCTTCTAGAAGTAGTAAATGAATTCAACAAAGTAGCAGGTATAAAATCAATGCCCATAAGTAAAATGCATTTCTTTACATTAGTAATAAATTCATTGAAACAGAGATAAATTACACTACCCCATTTACAAACACCTCAAAAATATTTGGGAATCAATTTAACAAAAGAGTTGAAACCTCCACAATGAAATGTTCAGAATACTAAAGAAATAAGTTGAAGAAAACCTTAGAAAATTGAAAGACTTCCCATGCTCCTGGGTAGACAGAATTAATATTGTCAAAATGGCAATATGGCCAAAAGCCTTACACACATTTAATGCAATTCTTATTTAAATTCCAATGACATTCTTCATAGTCCCCCCAAAAAAATCATAAAATTCATTTGGAAAAATAAGAAACCCAGAATAGCCAAAGAAATTCTTAATGAAAAGTGAAGGTGAGGCATCACAATACCAGACCTCAAACTATACTTTGAGGCTGTTGTATAAAAACAGCATGGTGTGGGCACCAAAACAGACATGTAGACCAATGGTACAAAATGGAAAATCACAGAGAGAAATTAACATAAATGCAGGTAACATATACTAGAAAAATGTGCCAGAAACATTCACAGGAAAGAACACAGCTTCTTTAATAAATTGTGCTAGGAAAAGTGGAAAGCCACATGCAACAAAATAAAATTCAACCCTTATCTCTCACCCTGCACAAAACTCAACTCACTATGGATCAAAAATTTAGGCAACAGAATAGAGACCCTGCGACTGTTAGAAGAAAAAATAGGCCAAAGCTCCACCGTGCTGGCCTAGGACCTGATTTCCTGAAGAAGACCCCTCAAGTGCAAGAAGTTAAAGCAAGAATCAATAAGTGGGATAGACTCAAACTAAAATGCTTCTTTTCAACAAAGAAACAATCAATAATGTGAAGGGAGAGCCTAACTACTGGGCAAAAATCTTGACTCATGCACCTCAGATGAAGCATTAATCTCTAGGATATAGAAAGAACTATAAAAACTTAACACTAAAAAACAACTCAATCAATAAATGAGCTAAGTAACTGAACAGTCACTTCAGGAAAGAAGATATAGAACTGATCAACATATGTAGGTGAAAAGTTCAACATCTCTAGCAATTAGAGAAATACAAATCCAAACTACTACAAGTGTTAATCTTGCACCTAAAAGAATGTCAATTATCAAGAATACAAGCAATAGTAAAAGTTGGAGAGGATGTGGGGGGAAAGATGCACTCATATATTGCTGGCGGAAACCAAAATCATGCAACCATTATGGAAATCATTATGGCGATGCCTCAGAAAACTTGGAATGGAACCACCATTTGACTCAGTTATCCCACTCCTTGGTTTACACTCAAAGAACTTAATGTCAACATACTACAGGGACACAGTCACATCAATGTTTATAGCAGCTCAATTCGAAATAGCTAAACTATGGAATCAACCTAGATATCCTTCACTGGATGAGTGGATAAAGGATAAGTGGTGTGTATATATATATACTACCCAGTTTTAAAAAGAATGAAATTCTGGCACTTCCTGGCAAAAGGATGGAATTACAGAATATCATGCTAGTGAAATAAGCCAAACCCACAAAACCAAAAGCCAAATGTTTTCTCTGATATGTAGAAGCTAATTCACAATTAGGGTAGTGGTATAGGAAAGAATAGAGTTACTATATTTTAGGTAGAGGGAAGTGAAAGTGGGGAAAGGATATGTGGAAAGGAATGATAGTATAAAGAAACAGACATTATTAGCTAATGTACATGTATGACTGTGTGTATATATATATGTATATATTCATCAATGACTGAATGCAATTTCTTCTCAGCACCATATCTAAAATTTTCTTAAATACACCATATTTTAGGATACAGATAAACTTAGCAAATTCAAAAAATAGATAATACCTTGCATTCTACCTGATCAAAATGGTATGAAATTAGGTACCAAGGCTAAGATAATTAAAACTAACTTAAACACCTGGAGAATGAAAAACTCACTCCTGTATGGGGAATGGAGAGCAGAAAATGTTACAGTGATATAAATATAACATAGAGGTAAAAGAGAATAATGATAAAACACCATATTCTTGGGACACTATGAAGATGGTTTTAAGAAAAAGGTTTATAACATTGAACTCAGACATAAAAAAACCAGAAAGACAACAAATAAGAAAACTAATATTACATATTTTGGTCTGGTCATAATAAATGAAAAACAAATCATCATGGAATTCAGCAGAAAAGAGGGAATAATTAAAATAGAAACAAAATCAATGAAATTGAGATTTAAAAAATATTTTAGAATCAATGAATAAAAAATTGACTCTGTCAAAATAAAATTGATAAGCCTTTATTCAAGCTAACCAAGAGATAGAGAAAAATGAATTTATTTAAATATGTCATGAAAATGGAATTATCACTGCAGAAACTATTGACATACAGAGGAAAATCAAAAGGTAATATTTAAATTTATATTCCAATGAAACAGAAAACTTGAAGACATTGACATATTGCTAATAATATATGATCTACACCAGTTGAGCCAGGATAACATAGAAAATGTGAACAGATCAATTTCAAGTAATGATATTGAAGATGCCATCAAAGGACTACCAACTTAGGAAATCTCAGGACCTGAGATACTCTCAAGTGAATACCACTAGATTTTTAAGAACTAATACAAATCCTCCTCAAATTATTCTACAAAATAGAATAGGAAGAAGCTCTTCCAAACACATTCCATGTAGCCAATATCATCCTGATATAAAAATCAGACAAAGACAAATTCAGGAAAGAAAACTTTATGCCAATATTCTTGATGAACAAAGATAAAATATCAATATCAATAAAATACTAGCAAATAACATAAAAACATATTAAAATATTATGCACCATGATCAAGAGGAGTTCAACCCAGGGCTGCAATGTTCTTTCAACATACTGAAATTATCAAGTATAATCCATCATATTAATAGGCTTAAAGACAAGAATGACTTGATTATCTCAATAGATGCAAAAACGCATTTGGCAAAATACATAATCCACTCATGATCAAAACACTAGATTAAGTAGGGATAGAGGGAACATAACTCAACATTATAAATCCTATGACACCAAAACCAAGGTCAACATCATTCTAAAGAGAGAAAAATGAAAATCATTCCCTTAAAATAGAGGAACAAGAAAGACATGCTCATTTTTACCACCTCTTTTAAACATAGTCCTATAATATCTAGCACAAACAATTAGGCAAAGAAAGAAATTAAAATAATATAGTTAGGAAAAGAAGAGTTAAAACTATCTCTGTTTGCTAAAAACATGATCCTTTATTTAGAAGACCCCAAAAATCCACAAGAAAACTTTTAGAATTCATAAATAAAATCAGAAAATTAGCAGGATTCAAAATTAACATTCATAAGAATTGCACTCATATACTCCAAGAAAACTCAATGAAAGTCAAATTAAGAAAGCCAACCCACTCACAATAACCCCCCAAATAAACATAAATACAACACCTGGGAATCAATCTAAGGAAAGAAGAGAAAAATCTCTATATTTAAAAGAACAAAACTCTAAATAAATTTAGGAAGACCTTAGAAGATGGAAGAAACTCTCATGTTATTGGATAGGCAGAATTAAAATTACCAAAATGACCATAGTACCAAAATAATTATACAGACATAGTAAAATTTCCACCAAAATTCCAGACATTCTTAATGTAAATAGAACATTCAATTAGAAATCTAAGAGGCCTAGTATAGCTAAAGTGGTTCTTAGCAAGAAAAATGAGCAAAAGACATCATGATACCAGACTTGAAATTGCACAATTAGAACTACAGTAACAAAAATAGCATGTATTGGCCTAAAAACAGGCAAGAGGATTAATGTATAGAACAGAAAGCACAGAGACAAACCTACATAAATGCAGACATCTCATACTAGACAAAAGCACCAACAACATACATTGGGGAAAAGATAGCCTCTTCAACAAATTGTGCTGGGAAAACTGGAAATCAATATGCAATATTTTGAAAGTTAACCTCAACACTCACTCTTCATGAACTTGACACAATGATGATCAAGGATGCAGTCTTTGATCAGCAACCCTGCACACACAAGAAAAAAGAATATTTAGATGAACAATTTAACATATTGGTACAAAAATTACTCCTTAATAAGACACCTAATGCCAAAAATTTAAATCAAAGACTGTCGTGTCCCTCGCCCGCAAGAAAGCACGACACAGGAATCTTCCTTCAGCAGTTTAATCAGGACCTTAATATTATGAAACCATGGTTTTTCTTCTTCTTTTTCTTGAGCCGAATTCATACACTTTTATACTCTTGCAATAGCCAATCTACTCCTGCCACTTGGCCTATGTTCATAGGTGCTCCCACTTGCAACAGTTGGCTTAACCAAATATGGGCTTGTTTACCTAGAAAGCACTTCAGGAAACCAGCGCCATCTTATCATGGTGGTGAGGTGGCTCGCCACAGCTCCCCCTTCTTTATTTTATGAACACAGGTGAAGGTAGAGGCCCTATCCTACTGTGCAAAAGTGGCAAATAGTGAACGTCAGTCCCAGAGTGGCACCTTCTCTGGGCCTGATATCACCTAAGCCGATGCCTTTTTTCGTAGGGTGGGATGTGGACATCAAACCCACATGCAATAGGGCATGCCTTCCTTGAGGTTCAAAAATAAAACTCTCAAGTGCAGTGCTTTGCCTCACATCCTGTGTCCATGAAGACGTAGCGGTATGGAAAACCATACTAGGGGGAGCTTATCCAGCTTATGCAACTGCAAAGGCCTGAGGTAGGAAAACACATCACCCTACTTGCCAATGCTGCACAATACAGGGGCACCATAATGAACACAAGGCATATAGTAACAGTTCTCTCCTCCAACATCATTGTTATAGCTCAAGATCAAAAGTGGAAGTTACAAGACAATTGAAGCCTTAATTAGTACAAGAAATCCCCAGGATGTAAATTCACAGTCCTCAAAGAAAAGTACATATTAATTACAGCAGTACTCTGCAGACACCTAGCGTAAATGATAATTCTAACTCTAACAGAGATATATTAAAAATGTCACTTATTCCCGTGCCAGATTAGCCAACCACACAGAAGGTGACACCCCTTGTTCAATGGCTAACACGGCCTGAATTAGCACCGCCTTTTCACGTGCTTGAAGCACTCTTAGCTTGCAAATAAACCAAAGGCAAAGGCAAATACCTGCAAAACAAATACATTCAAAGATCCCCACATTAACCCATTCTTTAAAATAACTAAAGGCAGAGGTGAGCCAGCTAGAGAACTGACTCAAAGTAAGAGGCTCAACACGAGTGTCATTTAAAATCGCAATCTGCAATAATTGTTGAGTCATCATCTTCTCAGCTTCTAGGGACCAATTGCCTGCAAGAAAGGCGGAAATCAAGTGGCTTTGATTCTTTGCTTCTTCATATCTTACTGGAGTTATACACATGTGTTTATGATTCCCGATGCATCCAACTTATGCAATGTTGAAAAGTTCATCCAACTGTACTTGTAGTAAATCTATCCTTTGATTCGCCGCCAAGATCCCTGATAGGATATGTCTGTTGACGCGGTCCTGGGATTCTAGCACCTGTGCAGTTTGCTGTATGACTTGATTAATGGTTTGTGTTGTTTGAACTTGATTGGTCATGGCTAGAGCAGCGGTAGTGGCTGCAGCAGCAGAGACAGCAATAGCAGTTATTATGGCTGCGGTAATGCCAAAGTCTCTCTTTTCTCTGAAGAGGTTCACCAACGGAAAATTATCTGGATTGACCTCCACTGGGACAGGTACAAAGGTGGGTACTTTTACAATCACAGCAACAGATTCACTACCGTTCCAACACTCTGAAAGCAGGCAGGTAATATTATCATTAGAACAATTTAAAATCACTTCTGAACTGTTTGATAAGAGAAATAGAAAAAGGGGGGGCAGGCAGCGAACAATGTCTGTCAGCCGCAGAATTATCATGTGCATCCAAAGTTAAAAAATTAATGGTGAAAAGAGCCAAAGACAAACGCTCTTTAGGAGTACAGCTTGCTCCTATTCCCCCTTTTTGTCTTTGTAAAAGTTCTTTAACCGTTCTATGAGCTCTCTCCACGATTCCCTGACCTAGGGGGTTGTAAGGTAAGCCATGAGTCAGTTGCACTCCCATAGTGGAGCAGAAAGAGGTGAATTGTTGGCCAGGGTATGCTGGCCCATTATCTGTCTTCAAGGAGCATGGAAGGCCCCAGGCGGCCCAAGCCTCTAGGCAATGGGAGATGACATGATGACCTTTTTCTCCTGCCAAAGCAGAGGCATGCATAACTCCAGAAAAAGTATCTATTGAGACATGAACATATTTTAGGGAACCAAACTCTGCAATATGAGTTACATCCATTTGCCAAATCGTAAGAGGTCGCAAGGCTCGGGGGTTAACACCAAGAGAAGGGAGATGATGAAATGGAACACAATGAGAACAGTCTAAGACAATCTGTCTTGCTTCTGCTCGAGGAATAGAGAAGCGCTTGTGAAGTGTTTGGGAGTTAACATGAAACTTATTATGAAAGTCTCAAGCACTGTCAAGAGAAGAAAGAAAACAAATTGTGTGGGTAGCGGCATCTGTCCTTGCGTTTCCTTCAACAATAGGTCCAGGGAGAGCCGTATGAGCTCTTATATGTACAGGATAAAAGGGTGCAGAATGGCCCAAAATCAAATTTTATAACTGAGTAAATAAAGATGAAACTTTGTTGTTAGGATTGATGGCACCTACAGTTTCCAACACCTAAAGTGCTCCTTAGAGAAGTGCTCTCATTCCCTGGGTTCAGGCTGACTGAGGGCAAAAGATCCAAATACTGGTGTATTTTGCCTTCTGTACTCCAATCTTTAAGTTTGATTTTAATCATTTAGCAAGCCAGTCTCACCAGTCATAAAGTAAGAGTACTGGGCTTTAACTTTAATGTCCATAACTTTACAGTTATTTACCCTTTTATCTAACTGGAGTCTGCATTAGTTCTGGAAGTTACCACTATTTGTTTTGGTATCTGTTACCACTATTTGTTAGGTGATGGCTTATTATCACAAGTTACCTAGGTTGCGTATTCTTGAAGCAGCTACTTCTGCAAAACATTAATAGGTAACAATTTTACAAAATGAAATAAGTAAGAGTAAAAATATATTCTGCTTGTATAATAGCTATTTTGAATTTTGACTGAGAACCACATTATATTCCCTATTTGAGATCATAGTAATTTTACAACAAAAAAAAACAATCTTTTGATTATAACTTTAAATAAGCTAAAGTCTAACTTATTTTGGAGTCACTCTAACATGCAGTAAGGTGGGAGGCAGAGCCTTATCTCAGGTAAGGCGTGGCTCCTTACAAATCTTAAGTGTTCTAATTTTGATGTTGATCTTTGCTTCTTCCTTAAATATCATTAAGTAGTCTACATATACTGTTTCCTGAGTCTATATAAACTTTATAATTAATACAATTTAACATTGTATCTAAAACATGAATTAAAGAAAGGCTGAGAGAGTTTTTAACTCTCCTTTTGTGTGATAAAGTGGCAAAATACCTTTATGTTTTACAAAATTAACCTTTAAACAAGTCAGGCTCTAACTTTTAGAAATACATTTATATTTGAAGTTCTTTATCTCAATGTAAAAAGTAACAAATTTTACACGTACCCCATTGATAGCAGGTCCTATAATAGAACATTAAATGATAGAAATAAATCCCTAATCAAAATATACTCTTTATAAGTTTAAGATTACCATTACAGACAAGTTTAATCTGGAGAATAGCAGAGTTTAATAAATTCCTTGCTTTAAAACTTGTGTACCTGAAAAATATGAACACATTTCATATACAACTGGAAACCATTTCACAATTACCTTGACACTTTTTTCTTACTAAATTTAGTTTCTTAAGAAAAATGTAGACTCTGTAACACAGTACAATACTTTAACAGTTGTTTAACCATAATTGTATAAACCCCAATTTTTAAGACTAATTGTTCTAAAGAATAAAACTTAATAGACACAAAGTTAAGAGTAAATTAGTGTTTCTAAGAAATCCTTGTTATTTTACCATGTCATTTTACCATGTAGATTAAACTTTGGTTTATATCAGAACATTAGTATTTCACCTTAGGAAAAACCTTTAATAGCTTTAGCTGTCTCACATACACACAACCAACTCAGTTTCACACAAACATGTTGAAACTTGCCCTTTACTTACATAGACTTTCTTAGCACTTACTTAGACCCTCATGTATTTCATCACACAAGCACTTTCTTACCCAGAAACATTTCCTTTTTCCTTTTACTAAATATATTTCCATACCCAGACCCTTTTATTTTCTCTTTCCTATCTGTTGACCCCTTTTTGTTCACATTCTGAAACAACTCTTATGAAATTTCTGAATTTAGATAAATTGCTCTATTTTAATAAGATTAAATATTTTGTTGTTTATAGTACTCTAATTGAAACACAGTTGAAACCTTTAGAACCCTTTGTATATAGAATTGTACTTGTTAAGACATAACTCTTAGTAACCTTGTTTTTAGTTTAGTGATGACACAAAGCAAGTTTAAACCCTTTTTATTTACCAACCTATGAAGGCACCAATAATGTTTAAGTATGATACTCCATGGAATTTAGGGAGTTAAGAGTACTTGATGTTATTTAACAATGAGCATTTTAATTTTGTAAATTAATCAGATGTCTCTACAAACACATTTAAGTAATCCCATATATGTTAACTCGAATTTACTTATTCTGTAAAAACCAAGAAAGCAGGCAGGTGTCCTGAACAGTATTTGCTGTCTCTTTCCTGTTGAAGAAAAGTCCTAGAAACAATTGATATTAGACATTGTTTAACATCAACATTCCATTAGTTTGACCACCTAGAGACTTGCAAGTTATTTTTAAAGACATTTCACTTTTATTAGTTTACTCAATTTAAATTGAACCCTTTTAAATCACGTGAATAAAAGTATTGGGATCCATTTTTAAATTTTAATTTTAGGAGCGCTCAGTTTTGATACAGACAAAACATGGCACCAGACAGCATGACATACAAATAACACAAAATCAAAGGCCTTGTAACTTTATAGGTGAATCTCCATTGCAATGTAACAGATGTTCAAAAACTTTAGTTGAATAAAAAATAGAACTGATCAAAAAGAAAAAAAATCATTAACCTAGGTATGCA
Organism: Sciurus carolinensis; assembly: GCF_902686445.1. NCBI lineage: Eukaryota > Metazoa > Chordata > Mammalia > Rodentia > Sciuridae > Sciurus > Sciurus carolinensis. The sequence continues at coordinate 72,664 of NW_025920166.1, read as the reverse complement.
AGATCAAAATTATGAGCTCAAAAATACAGCATTAAAGAAAAACAAAACAAAACAAGAATCCTGGAAAATGAGTTAATTCTGTGTAGCAGTCCAGAAGTTTAAAACAGACACCCTTTTGTTTTCTTTTTCTTATCTTCAGGTTACCCCCTTTCCCGCTGAGACTGTTGCAGTTTACATTCCAATGCAGGCTTCAGCAAGGCCAGGCAGGGGGGAGGGAGGATCACCCAGGACTTTTTTAACCATTTTTCTTCCTGGTTGAGAAATCAGGTTAGGTTTGAATGCAGAAAATCACAAAACATTATTTCTTACTACTTTTGAGGAATGGAGCTGCTGAGATCTCTGCCTAGGGGGAGGACTGCTTCAAGGACATGGGTGTTCCCTCCCTAGGTGGCCATGGAGCTGCGTGGAAGGGATCAGGAGGGGGGCCTTTTTCTGTCTCTTGTGATAGTTTTTCTTGATCCAACAAGCCCTTATCTAAAAACCAAGGGGCTTTGTCTTCTACAGTTTTTAAAAACTTCCTAGCTGTGGAAACCTATAAAGGTGCTCCATTAGCCTTTAATAAAGCCTTTAATAGTCCTTCCATGCGAAGGAAGGCAGTGGCTAAGCCTGCATTTGTTAATGGGCCACTTATTTCTCTACAAGCTTTCATCCATGCCTCTATGTCTTTGCTTTTAAATGGATTAATAGCATTTCTGCATTCTCTTGTACATTGTTCATATACTAATTGTTTAATTAAAGGCATAGCTACATCAGCATCCCCGAAGATCTTCCCTGCTGCATCTACCATTTTAGCCACGAAATCTGAAAAAACTTCTGTGGGGCCTTGGGCAATTTTTGTTACGTTACCTCGCACCTCTCCTTTATTAGGGAGTGCTTTCCAGGCAGCAATGCAGATCTTATTAATTTGTTCATAAACCTCTAATGGAAAGCCTGTTTGCTGATTGGCAAATCTACCCTGCCCCAGAAGTATATCCACATCCCAGGCAGGTTTGCCCATAGCTTGGTTGTGTGCAGCCTGTTCATTGGCCCCCTCTAACACGAAGGCTCTCCAGTCTAAATATTTACCTGGGGAAACACAAGCTTTCACTAAACTGGCCCAGTCCGAGGGGGTCATGCAGAATCTATTGAGCCCCTCTATTTGGGCGATAGTAAAAGCAGCATCCACACCATAAGTGCAGACAGATTCTGCTATATTCTTTATTGTTTTAAATTCTATGGGTTCCTGATGTCTTCCCCCATCATTGTCCTGGAATACAGGACAGGCAAACCCCAACTCTACATGGGCAGCCCTCCAAGCTGCAGAGTTAAAAGTTCTACCCGTGCCTGGAACCCCTCCCACATACGGGGGAGGATCATAGGCTAGAGCTGGCTTCTGTTCTTCCTCATAGTTCTTTTGTCTAAAATCTTTTTGCCTCTTAGTTCCCCCTTCTTTTATCTTTACCTTCCGTAAGTGCTGCGTTAGCTCTTTCACTTCCTCATCACCGTCTGATTCTGACTCCCCTGTTTCTTCTGGTGTTCTAAGGGCTTTTAAATCTGGGTACAGTCTCCTCTTTGGAATAGTTCCATAAACCTGCTCTCCTGCACTATGTTTACTGGAAGTACTCGTAGAATCCTCGGACTTCTCCTCATGTAGTTGTTCAAGAACTTCCTGTCCTTTATGAATATCTTCCTGACATCTACCATCAAGAATACATCCTTTTATTAATTTCCATAGTGGTATCACTCCTTTCTCCAATTGTCCCTGCTCCTGAAGAAAATCCAAATCTCTTCCCAACTTATCCCAGCTTGCAGGAATCAAGCTTCCGGAGACAGCAAACCATGGGGCTGCTTTATCAATTCTTACAAGGAATGTTTCTAAAGTACTGCGTTTAACCTTGACCTCTTTAGAGCGCAACAAAAAATCTAAAGGCTGTACTAATGAACTAGATGGAGAATTGCCCATAATGAAAGCAGCGTTCAGAGCAAGCAGAATGAAAGCGAAAACAAAATATCTTTCTTTCTTTGTTAATCGACTATGCAGGTCGATTAAATATTTTTCTTTGTTAATCGACTATGCAAGGTCGATTCCCGCTCTCTCTCTTTACACAGAGGAGCACCCCACTATGTGTGGACCCCACTTACCTGTGGTACTTACCGGTGCACCCCCTGACCACTGAAAGTTCTGACTCCCGGGTTTCGGCACCACTTGTCGTGTCCCTCGCCCGCAAGAAAGCACGACACAGGAATCTTCCTTCAGCAGTTTAATCAGGACCTTAATATTATGAAACCATGGTTTTTCTTCTTCTTTTTCTTGAGCCGAATTCATACACTTTTATACTCTTGCAATAGCCAATCTACTCCTGCCACTTGGCCTATGTTCATAGGTGCTCCCACTTGCAACAGTTGGCTTAACCAAATATGGGCTTTTTTACCTAGAAAGCACTTCAGGAAACCAGCGCCATCTTATCATGGTGGTGAGGCGGCTTGCCACAAAAGACAATATATGTTATAGCATCTAAATAAAAACTTCTTCATGGCAAAGAAACAATCAAGAGAATGAAGAGAAAACCTAAACATTGGGAAAAAAATCTTTGCTACCTTCTCCTGAGATACGGTGTAAATTTCCAGGATAAACAATTATTGTAAAAGTTTAATGCCAAAAAAAAAAAAAAGACACAATCAGTAAATGGGCAAAGAAATTGTAGAGATATTTTACAGAACAGGAAATACAAATGGGAAACAAATATATGAAAAAATTTTCAACATTACAACAATCAGAATAATGCAAGTTAAAGCTACACTGAGACTTCACACCACATCACTTACAATGACAATTTTCAAGAATACAGGTAACAAAAAATTTTGTGACAATGAGGGAGAAAAGTTTCACTCACACGTTGTTGGTGGGACTACCAATTGGTGAAATTACCCTGAAAATGAGTATAGAGATCCTCAAAACTAAGAATGGATCCACCATCTGAACCTGTTATCCCATTCTTTGGTATATATCCAAAGGTACATATATATGTTATATATATATATATAACATATACACACACACACACACACACACACACACACACACACTCACACACACCACAGTGAACTGCTTAGTTACAACCACAAAGTGGGGACCTAATTAAAGTAGGATATATTCCATGCTTCTATAATTATATCAAAGTGGATTTTACTGCCATAGCCAAAAAAACAATAAATAAATGAACAAAAAAATAAATAAATGATAAAATAATAAAATAATAAATTCCATGTATCAATAAATACAAGAAAGGCCAACAGAATAGAGAAAAACCAACAAGAAAATGAGGAGGAAATTTAATAGGGGCAATCCAGGGATTGAATTGGAAAAAATAATATTCTGTGCTTCTATAATTATGTCAAAATAGACCCAATTTTTATTTGTGATTGTAATGCACTAATAAAATTTTGTAAAAAGAAACCAGAATTCATCTGTAAGTGGGAAATTATCCTGACAAATATAAAATTCATGTTGGATGTGGTGGAGAGAGAAAAGACGGGGGGAAATTAGAGAAGAGAAAGAATGTTAAAGCTCAATTTTTTTTTACATAATGGAATCTGTAGTTCTACAAAAAAGAATTTAAGGAGAAAAAATCCATGGTTTTCATATAATTTTCCAAAACAGTGTGGTTGGAGATAGAGCAGAGAGGGCAGTTACAACCTGTTTTCCAAAAAAATTAAAAGATTATATCAATAGGGTGAATACTGTAGTAAATTGCCACCAATATTGCAGTTGTTTCAGAAAAAAAATGATGATTTGTTGTGAAACTAAGATATGACTATCAACATTATGTATGTATTATGGAAGGTTTTATCTAAAGGAAGCTTTATTATACTAATACTTAAAATCATGAAAAACCTTAATGAAAAGCAGTTTCAATAAATTGACAATTTTATCCTTTTGGATATCTACATAAAAAATTTACCATAAAGTGAGATCACTAAGCAGTGAATTTAAGTAGAGTATGAACTACATTTCCAATAATGCTACAAGAATTATTTTGCACACCCATCAAGAATTTCTGAATTTTCTTTTTCATTCAGATGATGTCAGTTATTGATATATGTAAAAGAAGTGTCCTCAGTCACCTCTGAAGTTTTATACATTCTCCTTCTTCTTTAGTACTTAGGCCCAAGTTTACTCATTTGCAAAGGCAATGCCAATCTTCCCAGGATACCACAGTTGGTTCACACTGACAAAGACAGATGTAGAAATCCAACTTTAACACTCATGCTTCTGCATTTTTTTCTTACATTACCATAATTTTGCACTCAAAAATTAAAATTTGAGTGTCGGTTATGAGAAATTATGATGACCTTACATTGAACATCAATGTTAATTCACTAGAAACTGTATTAGAGGGCAAGTAAGAGAGAATAATATCACACAATTTATATCAGATTAGAGGGCCAAGAAGAGACATATGTACAAATTTTGTTAGTCCTTACATACTAATCAGCATCAGTATCCAGGCAGGCAATCACAGTCTTTTGACACACAGAGCTGATCATCTTTATCCAATATGAACATGTGAGGAAATACACAGTAGAGTCTATGAGAGAACCTGGTCAGCACTTAAGCACCTACAACATTACCTATGCCTTTGACCTGCTGTAAATAAGATATAAAAAAAGATAGGAGTTGAAGCAAAAAGGAAAATTACTGCTACTGTATTGCTAACAATACTTATGGTTATAAAGAAGTCAAGCCTATTGCTATTTGTAAAACATTCTACAGAAACTGTACACTTTATAAAAAAACACTTGCTAAAAATTTGAAAGAAAAAAGTGCTTCTTCTCTCTGGAACTTAAAATTTGTGCTTATGAAATAAAAATTTTTGCTGAAAGAAAGTTCTCTGAAAGAGGAAAAGCAAACTAACCTCTTGGTTTCTGAGACAAAGCAAGGTGGTTTGGTTTCAGGATGAAATAATGCTGCATATTTTGAGATACATCTTCCATGAGGAAGTGGTCCAGGAGGTTGGAAGTGGCAGCACAGTTTGTGTGTGGCAGCATAGTGTCAGGAGTGCAGTGCCTTGAAGATGACTCATCCCCCTTCCTTGGGGATAATTCTACCCTAAAAAGAGAAGAAACTATATGTAGACCTCAGGCTGCAAATTTCCATGATAATTTTTGCTACAAACTGAAATGAACAGCATACTTGACACCTCAATTACTCTCAGTTTCACTCTTACAGTTGGAGAAAACTGCATATTGCATATTTTTATGTGTAGTGGAGAAAGTGGAGAAGATAAATATTTAATAATCTTTTTTTGGCATGATTTTGCACATCAATTTGCATTATAGTTAACTCTAGTTTTCATCTGGAAACATTTAAAGATGTTCTCATTTTATATGATGCCAAAACTATCCATTTAATTTTTAAAATCCTTTTTCTCTGTTGGCCTCAACTTATGATTTAAAGAATTTACCCCACATATACAAAGGAATTGTAAGGATGAAAACATAAAACTTAGGAGTTAATACTGTTTACACATTAGGGACAAAACTATATATATGCAGCATCACTCTTACTATCTACCAGCATGTCCATATGAAAAAGATATCTAAATATTTTACTAATTATGTAAAAATAGTGATTCAAGGGCACTTGGACTGGTCTGCTTGTTTCATGCCTCCCTCCCTGAAGTTTATGTCCACAGGCAATAACATATGGAAGAATGAAGAGGATTAGAAACACAGAAATAGATGCAAAATTTAATTTACAAACTAGGAATACTAAGCCCTAGAGATCCGCTCATGGTGTGACTTTTGTTCTCTTGTTCTCCAAGCAATTACATCCTCCTTTATAGTCCTCTTGTATTTTCATCCTGGCAATTTTGGGGGTATACAGATTCAATTATCTTCTATTTATCTTCTAGCCTTAAACCTGAATGTCACTTCATGAACACTTACTCTTCCATTCCACATGCTGCAGGAATATAATAAAAATTGTGCTAAATATTTATACATTAGAGTACTCTTTAGGGTTGAAAATAAAAATAGAAATACACAAAATGTATTTATCAAGGTAGAATAGCAGTACATAAAATGTACTTATCAAGGTAGCTAACACAGTTTCCAGGATATTCAAGAAGAGCTTGTAATGAAGATCAAAACTGCTGTAAGTAGTTACTGTCTACCTACTTTTACATATATTCTTCATTTTTATGTTTTATTAGTGCATTTGCTTTTATTTTAATGGCATCTTTCATTTTCATTTATTTTTTTAAAGTGATCAAAAGAAAAACCTGAAATACCATCAATATTGCACTATATGTACTATGTATGATAACTTTCTATATTCTGAGTCTTAGCATTTGAATACATGGAAATACTTTATAGAAACATTTGGCTTTAAATTACACAGATCACTATAAACATTCTTGATTACTCAAGAGTGACCTTGCCAGCAAAGAGATGATTATATGGGATTATGCATAAGATTCGCTTTACTCTATGCACAACAGGTAGCATTTTAAATTGCTAACACATTGTAATCATTAATTTTTTCATCAATTCAAGAGCTCCAATAGACAGTCACTAATTTTAGTTGAAACATTTCTGTTGAGAACACAATGAAATTTTTATCAAGAAATTTGTTATGTAAATATAAGCAAGATTCATCTCATATTCATATGTGAGCACAGCATAATTTGTTAGGTTTTGTTCCCCAGTACTACCTCACTTCCTCCCATGCTCTGTTCCTCTCTATACTTTTTCTCTACTCTATTGATCTCCCTAATACTTTCATGGGAGTCACCACCATTTTTTCTTTCCTTTCCAACATCAGCATATGAGAGAGAAAATTTAACCCATAACTTGTGCCAGGCTTATTTACCTTAACATAGTGTTCTCCACCTCCAATCATTTACAAACAAAAAACAAAATTTTATGCTACTTTTTGACTGTGCAGAACTCAATTGTGCATATATATTTATATATATTTGCATTACATATATATAAAATGTTCTTTATCCATTTATCTTTTGACAGGAATTTTGATGATTCCATAACTTGGCTATTAACTGTGCCACTATGATTATTGATATGAATAAAGATATTGATATTTGATGGCATAGAAAAATTGACAAATGATATTGTAACTAGTAATTGATAGTAAGATAATTTATATTTTGATAGTTGTTGTCTTCAGATTATTGCCCAAATAATGTTAATTTTTTTCAAACATTTTTATAGCACATTAGAACTCTGTTTTATCTCAGGATCCACTTGGAGGAAGAGGTGGAAGAAAAGTACAGGTTTTCTCTAAATTTGTACTACAGTATCAACTATAGTTCTGTGTATTATGTGTGTGTGTGTGTGTGTGTGTGTACATATATATATAAAGTTTTTTAAAGTTTTATTTAAAAGATATGTTAAATTCACCTTAGCATACCATACAAACCACTTCTTACAGATTGCAAATTCATGATATTCAATTATTCACCCATTTATATTTTAATGAGACCTGATCTTTAGCAGGACTTCCAATGAAAAATATCAACTCAGGGCACCACTGCACCAGATATCAGGATCTATTCACCTGGAGGCACTAGGAAAACCACTTTCCCAGCATCTTCACGTAAGTGTGACTATTTATTACAAAACCCAATCTACTTATTCATGATACCTGGTGCATTCTATTTCTCATGATATAGCACTTCATATTCCCCCCATGGAAAACTTACATGTTAAAATATAAAACCAGCATGTTCTATCACATATTTCATGAACAGCAAAACCTGTACAAAGGGATAAAATTAAAATGTCACTTTCCATGTATACATGTTTGTAAGTCACATTTAATATGTAAATTTTGACTTTAATAAAAGTGCAGAAATTCTGAGGAAGATTTCTATCCTAAAGCACATAAATGTGTCACATTTATTAATATATTTAAATGAAAATGAACTTCCCCAAACTATAATATTTTCAAGACTAATTTGGTTATAGAAATCAATTGAAGGCAAAATTGGTTTACTTACTTAATACTAGTAATTTATACCAGTGGCACTGTATTTAAAATGAGAACAATGGAAAGTATTCTCCATAGTATGATTGGGGAAAAGAAATACTCTTTGTTATTAAATGTTGCATTGTATCAATAAAAAGCAACTTAGGAAAAGTACTTCTTAGGAAGCATGCAGGTTGTCATAAACTTGAGAAGAAGGCTGTCCTGTGGGTGTACTATGAAGACACAGCTGTAATTAAAATGTGTTTGCCCTGACTAGTCCATACATTAACTTCCATTACACTTCAATAACTGGAAGTACTTTCAGTACATGAGAAGTGTTTATTAGTAAGATTTGTGCCTGCATGAGATATACTGAAAAATTCTGTTTCACTTGACTTAGTTACTGAGACCAAGGGACATGAGAAATGTTACACACAAAGGGAATTATATTCTCAACCCCTTATTTACAGGTGCTGTGGGTGTGTGAGTTCAAGTAAAAACTGTATCATTTCTACAACAATTTTTTAAAATGCAAAACCTGTACATCTGAATAGAGGTGGATATAGGTCTGAGAATTGAACTTTGACTTTTCTGACACCAAATTCTTTAGGGTTTATTTTAAACAATTGCTTTATATCACTCATTGGTTTGAGGCAGTCATACCTCAATGAAAAAAAATGTTTTTGAAACACCTAAAAACACTTTCCTGTTTGACATCCTTTTCATATATTCTACCAAATAGGATAGAACTTATCATATTTAGTAAGTTTTAACTCAAATTTAATTATGATTATACACTACAGTGATTTAAGGCATTGTCTCTGAGAACACCATAAATTTCAGTGTCAAAATGAATATTCCATTTTTCAAGTTATAAAAATTAAAAACATCATTAACTTTAGTGCAAATAGAACTTCCATTTCTGGACTGGAGGATTTAGTAGGCCAAAGGGTGCTTGGTGCAAGAGACATGACCAAATTGTAAGATGCCAAGTTATTGATGGAGGAATGCTTTTTGATATTTTAAGAACTCCAAAAAGGTGACAAAACAATGACATTGACTCTTGGAAGCTTTTCTCATACCCTGAAAAAAAGAAAGGTGTGCTCCTTCAGCAAGACATTTTATTAAAAAATGTGTAAATACAGGCAATTCTCACTGTGCATAGGAAACCATGCAAAAAAGGGGTTAAGAAAAGAATACAGATGACATAGATAAGAGTTTCAGTTCACAAGCTACCCTGCAGAGTGAAGATTCAGAAGCAGGTAAAAATTAACTTAGAAAATTATTATTTTTTATACATTGTCTCTATCACTCAATTAAAATTTTTAAAAAATACCAAAAAATATAAGGTATCTGAAATTCTTTCCTGAACCAAGTACAATGTATTTAGTATCGACAAGTTTTTCAGCATTTCACAGTACTGTAAATCAGGCCCCATAATAATTTTTCTAATAAAAATTAAAGTGCATCTTTATTTTCCAGTAATAAGACAGGAACACTCTCACATGGAGAACCCACACCTTAGCAGTTGAGACTTCCAGATCTGTTCTGGGAATTTGTGCTGTGCTCCCCACCACATTCTCAGGTCAATTCCACTCAAATGTGCTTCATTTGTACTCCTTTCATATATATGACAAGCTGGTTGTTTTATATTATCCACTGTTCATTCATAATAATTGATAAATAAGTATAAAATGATCATTAATCAAAAGCAATTTAATAGGATGCAGAAACCACCAAATATACATATATATGTAAAATGTCTTTCTGTGTATGTACAGATAACCATGACTTGATTTTTCTCTATAAGAAGTGTCAATCTTCCTCTTAGTGAAGATAAATTGAATGGAGTTCAGATTATCTTGGCTATGATTATTGTATCAATGTGATTTGCTGATTTGGGACAGCAATTGACTTGTAATTTACAAAGTTATGCTTAAATAAGTCCATATTCACAAAGAACATGGAGAGAATGACCTGCCAAGAGAGAGAAAACTGTAGAACCCAGCAAAATTTGTCAGGGGCCAGAGGAAATTTTTTCAAACTTTGTAACATGTAACCTGGACAGTGTTGCCTCAAGAATTTGAAGATAGCCCTAACCTGTACAGAGAAACCCTAAGGACTTAACAAAATTCATAGATAAAACATTTGTAATTGTTCTCCAATATGTAGATGGCATCCTTTATGTATTACCACACAAGAGAAATATCAAGGTCATTACAGAGGCTTCCTGAGGATAACTGGATACTGTAGACCTTGGATGCCTGGGTACAGGGAGTTATCTAAGAATCTTTACAGCCTCCTTAGAAAGCTCTACACCAAGGAGCAACTTCCCTGCTGTGAGAACCAAAACATACTAATGGTTCATAAAATATACAAAAGGGGCCTTACTTCAAGACCCTGTTCTCAGCTTACCTGATGAAAAAGATTTAATCTGTTTGTCACTGAGAGAAAAATAAACCTGAAAATATTCATCCAAAAGACCTGAAAGACAGTCATAGACAAATGGTGTATAGTCAATGGAATATCTCAATAAGGAGATTAGCATAGTAGCTTTGTTCTCAAAAGTAAGAGAAAATAAGGTCTCATAATTTTCTTTGTCATCCAAACCTGTCCTAAAATTAAGAAATAATTAAAATTTTCTCAGCATCATAGCTTTTCTGGAACAAATCATCTTTCTTTTAGTTCCTTACAGGTCTCAATGAAGACTTACATTGAAATGTAAATGGAGAAAAATGCAGGATAACTAGGAGCTCTCAAACCCAAGAGAAAAATTTAAAAAGTGAAAGAAAAGATTTTCAGAAGATGATAAGAGATCTTCTGATTTTACTTTTTTGTGGATTAATCTTTTGCTTTTTAGGGATGATTTTAAAGGTGAATAACAACCATCAGGACAAAAGCCAGAAACCCAAAGTATTTTGAATTTATTCTTATATCTTAAACTCTTAGATAAGATAATCAATGTTTAATACATGTTTTTTCATTGCTATGTAGTTTCACTTACTTACTATAAATTACAAAATTTTCCTTTTTTGACAATCTATAAATGTGTGCACACAATGATGATATTTACATGATTTCAAAATTTACTTACAGTTAAAGGAGAATGTTCACATTTTAGAATTAAAATAAAAATAGATCCATATAACCTTAATTCATGTCAGTAAATGAGATTTGATTTATATTGAGTAAACAAAAAGTAAAAGTCTTCTTTATGCTTATTAACTTACATTTCCAGGTAAGAAAGCTTCATAAATAATTGTCATTTTTCCAGGAGTTCAAAGAAAGAATAATATTGCTATATTCTATAATATTTAAGATCTATTGCCCTTGTTTCTAATGTTTCTTTTAAACAGGTAAGAAATTATTAATATTATTATTTACATTTGTTTGATAGCTTCACTTTTGCAATTAAGAATAAATAAATTTAATTTGAGGTGAATAAAATTAAATATATAAGCTTTTATTTTGGGAGACAATTGATTTACAAGAATAGGATGTTAAAAGATGGTCAATTGGAACATTGTCTACTAAATATGAAAATATCAGATTCTCTTAACAAAAATATATTTAAACATTAGGCATATTTGCAATTTGTTTAATAAAAGAAGGTCTAAAATTCCTCTATTCTCTATATTTTCATAGACAACCATGATATTAGCACTTAGACTATTAGGTGTAATATGTAAGTGTCTAATTTTTTTTTCACCTGATAAAATAGAAGACTATAACATGTTTTAAAAATTAAAACAAAGTTTGTGAAAAATAATATTCAAAAGATTTACATGCAATTAAATTGGCTACATATAATTGGTTATATATATAGTAAAATTGGCTATATGTAATTAACACAAATAGCTAAGATTATTAAGTATTTTATTCTTCAAAGTTTCTATCATAAAAGGTAGTTACAAATATAGATAAGAACTTTTCACAAAACCCTATTAATTAGACCCTCTAAAGGATAGAAGAAACATAAAATACTTGAAACATTAATTTCTCATCCTAAGAAAATAATTTCTTAAGACTGTTGAATTTCTATTACTTAAAAATATTAATTTCAAAGAAATTTTGTTTTATACAATTTGGTTTAACAGTAATTTATTTTAATATACAACCTTCCATTCCAAATTTTAAATTTCTCTTTTAAAGCGAAATTTAATTAATATGAAGTATCAATCACTATGTTTTCATTAACCATGGTAAATAGTACTGAGTTATTATATTAATTATATTCTTGTTTTCCTGATAAAGAAGTCTTTAAAATATTAGATTTACAGAGATGTGTTATTAAACTGATGCTCCCCGCACTAAATCTTTTACTGTGATGCTATCTTACAAACATATAATTAAAATAAATTAATTTAAAAGATTATTAAATCATTTAATATTTTTAAATTAAACAAATATAAGTTGTACAGTTTTTATATTATTCTCTACACTAAAATTAAACTTAACTCTATTTTTAGAGAACATTCAGGAGATCTGGGATTATTTAAAGAATAACAATGTGGAAAGTATTTTGACACCTTCCCCCAAGAGGGGATGGAAGCCCTTGATTTGTCTGTTTCATGTTTCAGATGTGATATTAGATTATGCTACTTAATTTATATTAAATCAAAGAATTATATATGGGGTTTTATAAAATAATATTCAGATAAATAGGCTAAAGATGGTTTCAAGGGTAGAGTATTTTCCATGTATTTTTTCGAGAGATCCATTTTGCAAAAATTACATGAAAAGTACATGAAAAAGTATTTTTTGAGGTTCTAACAATTATTATTAACATTTACTAAATCTTATAAACTTATTTCTACACATAAGCTCAGAGATATGCAAATTTTGTACATACACAATCATATTGTTCATTTTAAAATTTATAACATTGTTTTAGGTTGCACACAATAGAAGTCTTTTACATTACTTTCAATGCCAGATTTTCATCATATATTTTATTTATCTAAAACCCTATGTTGGACATTTGCACTAGTTTTACTACTTTAGAAAAAGTTATTAAACATATTTATACAACTATATCTTTATATGTAATAATTATCTTTCCATAGAACACTTAAAATATAATTGCTGGATCAATGATATGAATTCCAAGATCTTTATATAATGTATTAAGTCACTATCCTTACAAATACTACCAATTCTAATATAATAGTTTAAGTTAATTTAGAATAAGGTCATTGCCTATAAAACAAACAGGTCATGAGACTAATTTCCAGTGTCTGTACTGAGTGCATTTTATAGCTCTGTAACTCAGCCCACCATTAGAGAAAAATCAAACCTTATATTTGGTGGAAACTGGGCCTTCTCTTATTGTAATGCCCTGTTCAACTTAACAACATTTAATCTTTATTAATCTTCCTGGACAAATAGAAATATTTATTAAGTTACTTCTTATATTTTAAATATTTGTACAATGCTGAATCATTGGCTACAATTTAAGATTAATAATTCTCCAGTTTAGATCAATGTTTTCTACAATTTAAGAAAAATAAAAATAAAAAAGGAAACACATTCCTATGTAAACCTACTTAAATTCAAAAAAATTTCTAAATATTATGATAGAGGTTTCACCACTACTAAATGACACATGGAGCAAGAGAATGCACCAAATTTGACTATAATGAGACCTTAAATCTCCAACCACAATATTCATATGCTATCTCTATTGAACTCTCAGGTAAGTGAAATATATGGGAAATAGATTGGGCCCATTTCTCAGATCTGCCTTTAATACATCCAACAATGTGGACTGGAGAATCAATCCCAAAATTTACTGATTATATTTGTATGATGAGATGTTTTGCAGAAACTCATTACACACATCCATGTAAATGGATTTGACTATACTGACTGTAATGGAAATTTATCTATATACTGGTCCCATTATAGACTCTGGCTATCTAAATATAGCCTTTAAAAAAAAAGACAGCATAAGTAATAACTAGGCCAGCTAATTATACAGGCCCTTGGAACTTAGGATTGTATGTTCAAACAGTTATTAGAATGGAACTTTCTCATGTAAAACCAGTCATTTCTATGAAATATCCACCAGTTTCTTACAGTCTTAATTGTTCTGACATAGAATCTGCTGCCTTTCCTAAATAGATAAAATATACAAATGTCTTGCCAGTGCTGCATATGTTAGAGGTGGTGAATGTGTCTTTGGATATACCTTCAAAAATTGATGAAAGACAGTTATGTCAAAATATCTTTCTCTAGAAAATTCAAAGCCAGAAAGGTCTTATGTGGCAACATTGCCACTAAATGTTTCACTTTTAATTCTTATGAAGAATTTGCAAGCAACCATGTTTAATCTAAATCTTTAATGCTATGAAAGATCTAAGGAACTGGCAAATAATTGAATTGTTCAAAAGTATTTTCAGTATACAAAATAAGATTACATGTACATTCATTCTGATTTTTGAAAATCCACGTAATTTGGACTATTCCCTATTATTTGGATATAACTTTGCACTGCTGGCAACCATGTAATAATGACCAAATTAGAATCCAACAAACTGATTGATATTAAACTAGAAAGATGAATAATTCACATTTATATTCTAACAGTTAATTCTTTGATGATAATTTGTTTCATATACAATTTAATATATTTTTTCAAGTTTATATCTGTTCCCACAATCATTATTCTAGGTGCATGATTATTTCTGTTAAGATGAAATAGCCTCTGCAAGTTTAGTTTTAATAAACTGACTAAGATTAAATTAAATGCTTTAACAACTACTACTACAAATATAAGTAATAAGTCTTTTGCTCTCAAATTTAAGCAAAGGCATAAATGTCATACTGACTATAAGCTTGTATATGGTTATAATAAAATAGCATACTTCCCAATGGGACTAAGAAATAATTAAACATCAACTAATGTACATTTGACATAACAGTAATAATAACTGGATTTTTGAAAATCACTACACTCAGTATATTCAAAAGATAGAATTGATCTCATGGACTCTGTATTTCTTGTTGATCAGATATTTCCTAAATTGAATGCTATAATATTGAAATGATATATTTTCTTTTAATTACTTTGTGTTGTGATAATAGGTTGCCATACTCTCAGAACCAAGAGCCAGGACCTCAGAGCAACTTTCAGAACCAAAATCTGACATAACTTCCCATTATTTGAATTCAAAAATAGTAAAAAGGGAGAGATGTGGGACCCCATCCTTGTTTAGCAGAATCAGATTAGATTGAGCCATGTTACACATATGCCTGACTGCTAGGAACTGCCAGGAAGCATGTGGTGCTGCAAGGGAGGGGTTCCCTATCTCCTTCTGGAATATTCCCCCTTAAGAGAATGGCTCTCCTAACTCCACCCTACTCTGCTCATTGCAGGAGAAGCTCTTCCCAGTACTTGCCCCATTTACCTGTATATTATAAATAAAATAGAGTTGGGCAGGTTGTTTTTGTAAGAAACCAGAGCTGGTATGGCCAGACATGTTACTACCCCTCTCATTTAAAAAGAGTATTGGCTCTTGTGCATTTGTGGAGTACTTAAGTTTTCTGGGCAATGGAGTGATATTCAACAAATCTCCCCTAGAAGTTAAAGCCTTTCTCATCCACATTGGATGTGGCAGAGAGGAACCCCACAGAAAAGCAAGCAACTTGCTTATGTTTTATACTTATCTCATTCTAACAGGGCTCTAAACTTTGAGCTCTTTTGCAAGTTTATAAGCTAAATGTAACTGATAGCATATATCTAATACTTCTATATATATCTAGATTGTGTCCGATGAATAGAAAACCAATGAATCTGCATTTCTTCCCTGGTAGAAAAAGTCAGATTTATGTATCTCTGTGAATTTGTTTCAGCAGTACCAATCCAATTTTTGCAAATTTTGAGACTTTGGAAATCATTGAATTGTTTATAACTTTATACATTTCTTTTATTAATTAATGATTTAAGTAATATCATGTGCTTATCATCTTTCAAGTTTAACATTATTTGTAAGAGTGTCAAAATTTTATCTTTTTAAAATTTATTTTAACTGCCTAAATAATACAAAATATTGAGTAATGACCAAAAATATAGAATGTATTGCTTGCTCTCTGAATGATTTATACTATTAAAAAGTGGATGTAGTATAATGCTGCATGACTTTGGCTTCTAGTATCTTCAATTACTGTACAATATTATGCTGATAAAGATGTGTCTCAAGAGCACTGGGTAGAGGAAAAAATTGCCATAGAGTAAAACTAAGTAATCAGTCAAGTAAATTATGTTGTGACTGATGAACTTTCAAAGAACTACACAACTGATTTTAAATTAATGAACCTGTCTTTCCTACTCTGTTATGAAGAAGATAGTGTTCAGAAATGTATGATAGTGAGTTAAATTAGCAACATTTTGTGCATGAGGACAGGAACTGCATTCCTAGTGATCAGACTGAGACTTTTCAACTCCTTGTCTTCCTTCACAATTCTTATTTAATTGTTTTTGTGCTGTGCTCCCTCAAACTATCACAATACATGATGGGACTAATTTTACTGTATTGCAGATGTCATTTTCAGTTTTCTTACATATGCTACAAGACTGAGAATTTTGGCCCAGTGCTTCAGGTTAAGCTGCTAGGAATGGGCCTGGATGTGCCACCTGACACCAACAGTACAACAGGCTACCTGCAGTGCCAGTCATAGACTTCCAGTACTAGTCAAACATTACCATTCTGCCATTCTATGGAGCCATGTTTATCAAATGATTTTCTTCAAGCAAATATTTAAAAATGGGAAATCATTTGATACATAAAATGTTAAATGATATAATTTTAGCTGCTGCTGATCACAAAATTCTGGTTCATAGACTGATGCTGTCTTCTGTCTCAGTGAAATGAAAAGTTCTTGGCCAGTGATATGAATAGTCCAAATATGAAGATGATATTGAATTCATTTTTACTTGGGTTCCTCATGTTTTGGAACAGAGACAGAAAGACGTCTGTAAACTTTTGGCTTATATTATGTTACCATTATTCTGTGAACTCAAACCATGTTTCCAGAAGACAGTGCTGCTGGGTACAAGGAATATCTTCTTACCTTTGTTGTACATTGTGTCTAAAATACCCTGATATGTGCTCTATGATTACATGTTAGAAATGCACAAGAGCAGAAGTTTCATCAAGAAGTTTCATCCACTATGCACTCACTGTGTTTGCAATGAGAACATCATGGTTTGAGTTTGGTGGTGGTAGCACAATCTAAGAGCACTTTCAAGAACAAGAAGAAATGCTTTTATTTCAAAGCGTTTGTACCATTGATTTCTGGTATATGCTGTTAAATAGAATTTTCTTTAAATTTTCAACAACACACTTCATTGAGACTTTCAGAAAGTGATCCTCTTTAAAGTTTCATTCTGCTCCAAGATGTTGGTCCTACAGAAGCAGAAGTATTCTTATCAGACCCATTTTTGTATTTTTTCCAGAAATCCTTTTTGAATATGCTGATAGAGTACACCACAAATGTGCTTACAGTGTTGCTTCAGGAATCAGTTTCATCCTGTATGCTCTCACTCTGTTTTCATTCTTAACACTGTCGTCTGAATTTGTATGAATAAGCAAAAAAGCAAATGTACATTCTAACACGAGGTTTCCCCTTTCAAAGAGTTTGTAACATTAAAATAGTCATCTCATCCAAAGGGAAACTGTACTTGAAATGAAATTTCCGAAAAAGTGTCAGGAATGGATTTCAGTACATCCCTGGGAAATTCATATTCTCTGCAGTCACACCATATTCCCTGTAAATGATGTTCTCAGTTACAAAGAATCACTTGTTCCTTTTCTTCTTATGTTGGGCTTCAAACATGCTTTGTGCTGTTTGATAAAGGGATATTATTTCCAAAGAGGAGACATTTCAGAAAGCAGCTTCAACCTGTGCGCCCTTACTCTGATCAGAATGAGAACACTGTGGTTTCTATTTGGATGAATTAACACAAAGCAAGTCTGCTTTCACACACCAGAATCAGTGGTTTCATTTGAAAGCATTTGAACCATTGCCACTGGTCTATGCTGTTAAATTATGTTTTTTGAAAATGCTTCACCAGTGGATTTCAATAAGACTTTGATTTTTTTTTCCTCTTCAAAGGTGCACTCTGCTCCAAGAAACTGATCCTAATAGAAGCAAGAACTCTCTCATGAGTCCAATTTGTATTTTGGGCCTGAAATGATTTTTGAATGTGCTGGCTGAAAACATTTAACAGGAGAAGTGTTTGTTTCAGCAAACAACTCTAACCTGTATGCCCCCAGTTGGTTTTCTGTGAGAACAGTGTGGTTTGAATGTGAATAAATTAACACAAAGCTAAAATGTGCAAAAATGCAATGTATAAAAATCTCAAATCACGTATAATATTGAAAGAGGCAAATGCATGTGAAGTGACAGTTCAGAAAAGTTTCACTAGTGAATTTCAATAAACTATAGACAATTGATTTTCTCTGTAGTCCCACCATGGACCCAAAAGATGATGCTCCTGGGTACAAGTGATATCTTGGTACCTTTGTTCCTATATTGGGCCTGAAATATCCTAGAATGCATTGACTACAGCTTAGAAGTGCCTAAGAAGAGAAGTTTAAGCAAGAAGTTTCATCCTGTATGCACTCATTCTGTTTACAGTGAGAACATTGCTGTTTGAATGTGGATGTGGTAGATCAAAGCAAGATCACTTTCAAGCATCAGAACAATTGGATTTATTTTAAAGCATTTGTATCATTGGCAAAACATATATGGTGTCAAATTGAATTTTCTGAAAGTGTTTCATCAATGAATTTCTATGAAAGTTGAGAAACTGATCCTTTTTAAAGTTTTACTCCACTCCAAGAAGTTGGTTGTAATTGAAGCAAACCACTCTTAAGGGCCACACTTGAATATTTTACCTAAGCTATGTTTTGAAATTTCTGGAACACCATAGGGTGCTTAACAGTGTAGTTTCAGCAAGCAGCTTCAACCAATATGCCCTTGCTCTGTTTGGAATGCAAACACTGTGGTTTAAATTTGGATGAATTATCAAAAAGCAAAAGTGTTTCAAGCACCAGAAGGTATGGATTTATTTCAAAGCATTTGTACCATTGCCAATGGTATATGCTGTTAGTGTTTTTAGAAAATGTTTCACCAGTGAATATCAAGAAGTCTGAGAAATTGTTCCTTCTCAAAGGTGCACTCTGCTCCAAGAAATTGATCCTAATAGAATAAACAGCTCTTTTGTGAGTTCAGTGTATATTTTGGGCCTGAAATAATTTTTGAATGTGCTAGTTAAGAACACTTAATACGTGCTTAATGTGAGTAGTTTCAGCAAGCAGCTTCAATGTGTAGGATTGATATCTGTTCTCAGGGAGACCACTGAGGTTTGAATCTGAATGAATTAGCACAAATGAAAAGCACTTTCAAACATAAGGTACATCATTTTTAAATCACTTGTGACATTGCAACATGCACTTTATTTGAAGGAGCCACAGCACTTGAAGTTAGTTTACTGGAACTGTTTCATGCATGGATTTCCATGAAGCTTTGGACAATTGATGATCTCTGCAGTCACACCATGGTCCCAGAACACAGTGCTACTATGTAACAGGGATAACTTATTTCCTTTGATCATACATTTGTCCTGAAATAACCTGGAATGTATTGTTTGACTACAGCTTAGAAATGCTTAAAAGCAGTTGTTTGAGCAAGAAGCTTCATCCTGTATGCACTCGTTTTGTTTGCAGTGAGAACATTGTGATTTGAATTTGGAGGTGGTAGCACGATCTAAGAGCAATTTGAAGCACCAAAAGTAATGTATTCATTTCAAACATTAGTTCCATTGATTTCTGGTATACACTGTTAAAGTGTGTTTTCTGGAAGTATTTTACCAATGCATTTCAATGAGACTTTCAGAAAGCGATTCTCTTTAAAGTTTCTCTTTGCTCCAAGAAAATGGTTCTAACAGAAACAGAAACACAATTATGAGCCCCATTTGTATATTTTGCCTGAATTATTTATGAATATGCTGGATGAACACACCAAAGAAGTACTTAACAGTGTTTTTTTCAGCTAGCAAATTTCACCTCTATGCTCACACTCTGTTTTCTATCAGAACACTGTGGTTTGAATTTGGATGAATTAGCACAAAGCAAGTGTGCTTTCAAACACAAGGTTTCTTGGTGTAATTTCAATGAGTTTGTAACATTGCAATAGGCATTTCATTCAAATGGAAACTGCAATTGAAATGAGGTTTCCTAAAAAGTTTTAGGAATAGATTTCAATGAATACCTGGGTTATTCATGTTCTCTGCTGTCCCACCATGGTACCTGAAAATGATGTTCCCAGGTACAAGGGATCACTTGCTAGCTCTTTTCCTACATTGGGGGTGAAACATATTTTGAATGTGCTATTTGAGAATGTACTGACTGAGAACACTTTATAAGTGCTTAATGGGAACAAATTCAGCAAGCAGTTTTGACCTATGCTCTCACTCCCTTTTCAGTAAGTACAGTGTAGTTTGAATTTGGATGAATTAACACAAAGCAAAAGTGCTCACTAATGCAAACTGTAACAATTTCAAATCACTTGTACCATTGAAACAGGCATCAATTTAAAACAGCAACTGCACTTGAAGTGACTTGTAAAGATTAATTGTTGACCAGCTATTAGGGTTAAGAGGAGAACAATAAAGAGGGAAGCACACAGGATGGGGAAGAGCAAGAAGTAGCTTCTATGGGAAAACCCACCCAGTTTATTATATATATGCAGGGTCATATCAAGTTACCCTAGGTTACACAGTACAGTTAGATTTGCACATGTGCAGGTCACATAACTTGCTTGCCATTCAGAGTTAAGTAGTACCAAAGGTTATTATAATAAGATAATGTCCCCAATCCTCAAGGACAGAGGAGATGCAAAGCACTTCTAAGCCTTTCAACCAGGGTGTCTATTAAGTCATAAGGAGATTTCTTGACTTAAGGACTTTTGTTCCTTAAAACCCTACAACTGACCTAAAACCCCTACAACTCCCCTTTCTTGTTTTGTAGGGTCTTTTGAAAAGATATGACTTCTCTTCTCTTTAAGAAATGTGGAGGTAGAAAGCAAAACAAATATTGACAAAAGAAGCTCAGCATAATAAGACAAGTATCAATAAACATCCTCCAAAGAAAAGCTGTTTGATTCATGTAAAATTTGGTAGCCCTGAGGTTTATCAATCTAATAATTCTCAACTCCATCAGCTTGCTGCACCTTCTTTACAATGTCCTTCAAATGATCCAATTCCCTTTGAATGTGTTTACTATTATATGATGTAGTATACTATTATGTTATATGTTGTTTCAATTGAACAACATATATTATTAATATCTTGGCATCCTTTATGATGTAACAATAGCAAATATCAATAGCAGCCCTATTATCCAAAATAACTTGATCATTCAAATTTCAAAATAATTAACAATTTTGCTAAGTATAAGGGCACCCAATTGAGATACAGTACAGAGAAATAACACAATTGTAGCCAGCATAGTTGTGAAACTTGGGATAAGTTTGTCAAGCAGAGATATAACCAAATTTTCTGGGGTACATTCCATTCTAAGTTCATCTAGGCCAGCAATTGTTGAGTAGATTTGTTAAATTTGTTATATCCCCCCAAGTCACTAGATGATTAGAAGACCCACGGTATTTGGGGCCTCTTGTTCTTGTTGCAAGTTCCTTCTTTGAATCAGGGTCCTCTTTATCCAGGGTCAAATGGAATTTGGGAATCAGATTATGAAGTCCTCGATGCCAACTCATGATGATTAATGAGATTCACACACCTGGGAGGAATTCAGACAGGACCTGTAGGAGTAAGAACAGCACCATGTTCATTTCTCCAAATAATCAAAGGTACAAGGTCCTGTCATATTGGCTCTGGTGGAACTCAGTGTTTTACATAAATCTCTGGTAGTGGTTCCTTAGGGGTAAAGTGCCTGCCCAAGGCAGAGGACCAGCAATGTGTATTATCTTTATACTGTACAATAAGAGCATTTATTTTGAAGAAGGTCATATTGAGAGGATTATTAACATGAGTAAGTCTAGGTCCCTTTCTTTGTTTTTGTTTTAGAAGACACATTTTAAGTGTGCAATGTGCACATTCAACTAATGTCTGTCCAGTAGAATTGTGAGAAATTCCATGGGTTAGAATAATAGTCCCTTGATTACAAAGCTGAGAAAAGTAACTAGAAATATAAGCTGGGGCATTGTCGGCTTTCAAATGAAGAGGTTTACCCATGGTGGCCATGCCAAAGAGCACATGAGAGAAACAAGTTGAGATTTTCTCTGAACAGTGTGCGCTAGCCCATATAAGGACTGAGGATGTATCTGTGGTAACATGTAAAAAGAAATAGTGATGCACGTGAGGAAAATGAGTTGCAACCATCTGCTAAAGGGAATTAGAATGTAAATCTCGAGTGTTTAGTTTCACAATTAGGGGAACATAATGGTGTGAAATGAGAAATTAACAATAAAATAGGCCTCCTTAGAGGAAATAGAAAAGGATTTCCTTAAAGAATGAGAATTATGATGAAAAAAATTTTGTTATTCCACAGCATTTATAAAGAGAGAATAAAGTGATTTTATAGAAGCATCAGCATGAGCAGTTCCTTCAGTGAGAGGTCTTAGTGTGGCTACATATGTGAGCAAGAAATACTGGAGCTGTATAATCCTGTAAAAGAGATTGGAGAGTGATAAACAGGGATAACAAATTAGGTTCCACACATCATAGATGCTAAGGCCTTTGAAGCTAGATGATCAACTAAGGAGCAGGCTTCTTTACCCTGGTCTGGACAGGCAGGTGGATGGATATGGAGAGTAGGTGTCTGTGCTGCCTGAGGCCATTATATTTTCACACTGTCCTCAGCTCTGGAGGGTGGGGCCAGGGTCCCAGCTTACTCCTGGCTACCACATGTTTGGCCACGAGGTGTGATCACATGATCAAAACTTCTGAAGTTCAACTGGATTCTACAGACTGAGAGGGCTCCTGTGCCATTGACTCAGAACCAAGGACTCAGGACCTTAGGGAATGCCACCCTGCCTGACCCTGTCCACCTCAGGAGACCAAAGGAAACAGAAAGCTTGCCTGCTTCTGGTCATGGAGACTGTCAGTGTGCACTCTGAGTCTCTCCAGGGACACTGGTCCCAGTTGTGGGCTCTGGGAATAAATTGAAAAGCACTGCTCTTCCTCTGTGTGAACTTGGGCAACTCTATATTTCTGGTTTCTGTCAAGACTCTCAAGACTGGCTGGGGTCTCAGCTGCCTTGTGCTTGATGCCAGAGTGTTGGGAGGAAGTGCCTACCTGGACTGCTGAATTGTCTTTTTTCTTTGTCTTCAGGATCCCCTCTCGATGTCACAATGACTAGCCAGGAATACTTGGACCTGGGTGCAGCCACCTCACCAAAGGCCCCATGGATCTAGATCCTGCCCTGAGGCACACAGCTGGCAGAGGTGGGTGGGCTGGTGCAACACAGGTCCTCAACTTCCCCAATACAGGTGGCAGAGCTATTTCTCCAGACCAGTGAGTGGACAAAGATGAATCCTGAAATACATGGCCTCCACAATGACACAGAAAACAGGGTTAGGGACAGCCTCAGCTGGGGTGCTGAGAATAAGTGTCCCTTTAAGGTTTTCATTTGCAACCTGCCCTGTGTGTCCTGACCAGTTTCTGGTTCTGTCAATCAAATAAATATTCCAGTTGCAGAGTGTGGGGATTTGGTCTTTCTTTCCAACTACCAGGATTTCACATTGAAGTAAGGGGCCCATTCATGGGAAAGTAAACTGAGGACCTGGGGGATTGTGACTATCCAGGTTCCACCTGGGGTGAAGTGTACTCGCCATTCAGGGGAGCAAATTCTCTAAACTCTGAGGAGACAGACTTCCTCAGGGTTCTGTGCTCTCCTCTGTTCGGTGTGGGGACATTCACCACCCTCCTGGAACCCAACTGCAATAAAAATACTGGTGACCTCAACAACAACCCAGCCTGACACATGCTGATGGACTGGTTAAGACTCCTGGAGGCAGCATAGATGCACCCCATTTGGTGCAGCCTTGACATTGGTCAGCAACCAGTCTCAGTGGTGACAGGATGGGCAGAGCAGCTCCCAGAACCACCCCATCTCCTTGAGTCCTCCCAGTATCCCAGGAGGAGTGCTGTCTCCATTACCTTTCCTGACAGGGAGCTCCAGCCACCTTGTCATGTTTATGTGCCAGTGTGAAAGGACAGGAGTCAGTCCCAAGGATTACTATGCTCCTGTAAAGGATTAGGACAAGAGGTGGACTTGTCAAACTGACCAATACATAAGTTCTGCTTGATTTCTTTGTTGTGACTAAGCTTCACCCAGATCACCTGCACATTACAGCAGGAAACCCACAGTTGTCCAAACAGAAAAATGACCCAGAGATATCCTGGTTTTGATCCTGTGGACCTGTGGTACATCATCTGACCCCACAAGGGAACTTTGCAGGTGGGATAAAGCTAAGGTTCTGAATGTGGGGAGGTGATCCAGGAGACCCAGGGGACCTGATGTCACCCCAGCTTCTTAGCAGATGGAAGCAAGAGGCCAGGGGTCAGAGACAGACCAGATATCTGCTGTCCTTGCTCCAAAATGGTCCTTCCCAAATTTGTGTCTTCAGGCCTGTGAGGACAGGAAGCCCACACCAGTCAGACATGCCTGGGTCTCCCTTCATCAGCTTGGTCCCAAAATTCTTTCCACCCAGAATCACACCTCCACATTCTGCAGCTGGATCTGCTCAGAGCAGCTCTGCTGTAGCAGTGCCTCTCCTGCTCTGGTCTCTGTGTCCTATCCTCTTCTACCTGGCAGATGCATGACCTCTGCTGGCACAGAGCCTCTCAGTGTCCCACTCAGGGCACAGGGTCTGCCTCATCTATGTCCTGCCACTCCAACATTTGACACAGTTCTGTTGGAGTAGAGGATCTGACACTTGACATGATCTTGTAGGGGTAGGGGACTCCAAATTTGACACAGTTCTGTTGATCATCTTCCCTCTTGGGAGCCATAGGTGTGGCATATCTCCATGTGTAGTCGATTTTTAATATTAATAATCAATATATTATTAGAAATTTATTAGGAAAATATTGGGAATGTTTTACTGTATTGGGACACAAAATAGTACACAATAAAAATTTAGCAGTAATACAAAGATATAATATATGGAAATAAAGAATTATGGCTGTGCTTGAGTTAAATGGAGCCTGTGATGGCTTTAGTATAGTAATAGATGAATAAAGAGGCATTCCTCTGAGCTTGGATGCAGTGTTTGGCCTTTGTTGATTTCCTAGTTTTAATAGTTGATTCTAGAGATACTTTACATAATAAAAACATTTAGGTTAGTCATAAATATAATTTGTGCTTTTCCTATGTTTAGTCTAATTTTTTGAGAATCAGAATGAGATTGTAGTCTGCCATTATATGAAATAGAATAGATTAAATATTAACTATAAGTTTATTTTTTACCTTTAATAATAGTAAAATATTTTCACTGTTAAACACTGGAGTTCATGGTGGGGGTAATTTTTCAGTAAATCAGGTAATGAGTTTATTCCAAAGGTTAAAGGCTGGCATATCACGGTGCCCTCAGTTTAGCAGGGAGGCAGGGTTATTTTAATATAACTGGGAGGCAAGGTTGTTTTAATCTAGCTGGGAAATAAGGGTTTTTGGTCTGGGCTGTCATAGAGAGAGAATGTGTACTTTGAGAAGAAGCATAGATTATACTTATGACACCTTATTTTAAACTAATCATTTAATGATATAATCATTAATAAAGAAAAACATCTATAAAAAGGCAGGCAAAAAATAAAGATTCTGCCTCAGAATACTTGGTGTCTCTGTCTGCTATTTCTCCACACTGCCAAGACCTCCCATCCACCTATGATCCCCGATCCCTGCTAGGGCTGGACCCTGGCAAGGGTGCATTACTTGTTTTGTGTGCTTGAAGTCCTGGTTCCATGGTAATAATAGGGAGATGGAAATCCAGATCCAGCATGCCTGGTTCAACCCAGCTCCGCTACTTACTCGCTGTGTGAACTGGGGTTGGTTATTGAACATTCCTGGGCCTCAATGACCTTACGTGTAAATGGGGTGTCATGAAAGAACCTAATTCCTAGGGTTTGGGGGAGTAAGTTTGAGGCACACAAAATCTCTTAAGATGTCTCTGTCCCCTGGTACACCCAAGATATGGTCTGTAATTTCAGCACCATAAGAAGACCATCCCCCATTCCTGAAGGTCTGCTGGTGAATGACAATCTGGGTATGGGTGTAAGGGTCTTCCTGTACCCCGTGTTGTCCAGAATGTGCAGGTCAGTTGCTCTGTTGTGACTCTGGCACCTGGTTGACAGCATTGTGATAAGTAGTCTCTGGACTGGCCACGTGAGGCAACAGTCCTTGCACAGCCCACTCCCAGTAGGGGTGCCTGCAGCATACTGCACCAGAGCCAACCACTCTGTGTGCCCAGCAGCATTAGAAGGTACATGGATCAATCTTCACATGCAGACTTGGCCACTGAGTCACTCCATGTGCCAAGGAGAAATGATCTCTCCACAGCTCCAGGGCAGGACTCAAGGTCAGTAGCCTCAGGCACCTTTCCTTTAACTCTGGCTCCTGTCCATTTCTACACCCCACTGTTGAACACAGGTCCAGAGGACTTTGGACCCTGGCAATGCCAGAGGAGACTCAGCACACTCAAGAATGCCCAGGGTACCTTGGATAGTGAGATTGTCCAAATTGCTGGGGATGTCTCCTCTCTGTGGGGATGAGGGATGAGGCTTCAGAAGGAACCCAGACACCGTAGGCCCTGAAGCTCCCATTGCACACCACACCACACACCCTCCAATGATGTCAGAGCCCTCAGGCCACACCCAGGCCCTCTGCCCACACTCCAGACCCATCCCCAACTCCAGGAGGAGAAGTCCAGCCCAGAATCCAGGAGCACAGACTGTGGTTCAGTGAGTGTTCCATTCTGGACAATCACCTGCTTCTGTTGCATGAAGCCTGTTCTGTGTCACCTGGGAACTGCAGGTGACACAACATCTAGAAGAATAGGCAGCATGGAGAAGGTGTCCCGCAGGAAGTATGACTGACTCAAGCCAGGACATGGGTTATTTTCCCTGACAGAGTGGGCTGCCTATGGAGGCAGTCCCTCTCTTCCCACCCCTGTCTCAGCTACTCCTCCCTCACCACCTCTCCCTCCCTCTTTCTTTTGAGGATCCTCCACAGGAGGCTTCTGCCTCCCACCAGAGAGACCCCAACTCTCAGGTCTCTGTCCAATCTGCCATCCCCTCTGAGACCCAAGTCCCACTTCCCTCATTTCTGGACATTTCTCTGAATTCTCTGATATTGCTATGGTTCCTTCTTCTCACCACTGACAAGAAAGAGTAACAGGAATGGGAAACAGGAAAGTCCTCAATTAAGGGCACCCTGAACCTTCACCTGGATACACCCTGGAATATTCTCCTGAAGTCCTCCTGCCAATCCTGTCCAGTAACCCCTATTTATAATATAGCATCAGCCCGTGTCTTCTCCATTCTGAAAACTTACATGTGTAGAATCAGGAGGGGTTACTGTTTTGAAATGGAGTGGACTTGGTGACATGCAACTGAGTCGAGGGCCTGTCCACACTCCGCACTGTTCTACTGTGTGAACTGCTCATGATGATTATGTCAAACAGCCTCCTCCTCTCTCCTGTTGGACAGATTGGGCTTGACCCATCTTCAAGAGTCTCCCAGGTCCTTTCCTTACTTCTGACTCTGTGGTTTTGAGAGCAAGTACTGGGCACAGGGAGGGTGTCGTGGAGGGCAAAAGCCAGCTTCCCAGATTGTAACAAAATGCCAGAGGCTTGCAGGAGAAAGGGTTTGCTTTGGCTCTGAGTTTTAAAGACCTCAGTCCAGGGCTGCTTGGGGCCTGGGATTAGGCAGCACATCATCGAGGATTTTATGGCAAGGCAAACACCCCACTGCATGTCTGGGATACAAGAGAGAAGCAGGACAAGCCTATGTCCCAAGTTCTCTTCAAGGATACCCCTCATGGCCCTGAACCTCCACCAGGCCCCATCTTCTCCCTAATTCATCTTCAGAGGGGCACAATCTGGTGACTGGCCTTGAACAGATGGCCTGTGGGCATGAAGTCCTGGAAGCAGTCCTAGTGGACTTCTACCTGTTGCTGCCTGAGGCACACCCATGCTGAGAAAATCACTAGGTTTTATCAGGCCCTGACTGACCAGCACCCTGTCTGCATGGAAGGCCCAGCACCAACTGTCTGGTGCTTGGTCTTCATCCTGGGGCAAAGCCTGAGACCAGCTTTTCAGAGTTGAGTGGATATAGGGACAGGACAGAGTCCTTTGGGAAATTGGCCTGGTCTTTGACTCTCATGCTGTCTTTTCCATGCCCCAGCTGTCCCTGGGAAGATGCCCTGCCCTCTGGGCCAGAGCCCAAACTGCCACCTGGATGGGGGCTCAGACTTTCCTCTGGGCAGAGGCAGGACCCCTGCCCTCAGTCATGGACCCCCCCTGCAAAGTCCACAGAAAACCTGCAGGACTTGGAGTCAGTATGGAAGGATGCAAAGGCATATGCAAACAGGCAGGCAGCTGTTGGCATCAGTGGTGGTGTCTCAACCCACATCTATTCTCCAAACCCCATGGCAAACCTAGTATGTAGGTGTTCTGGGGCTGCCCAGTGGACACCAAGAATAAACATGGAGAAAGAAGACATTCCTCTCATCAGAGAGCACCCTGGCATAGAAACCCAAAGAAGTGACCCTCTAGTCCTGTCCTGTTCAAGAACCTTCACTTAAGTAGGTGTCACCTGAATGATGTGGATGAAGCCACCAGGATGGAAAGCCCCCTGGGATGCCCTTCTGGACCAGGACCACCCTCTATCTCAGCTGAAAGACTTTCATGGTGGAACAAGAGAGGGAGGGTTTGGATAGCAGCTCCTGGTGTGCGCAGGGTCTCTGTCAGAGTCACTGGCCAGCTCTGAGCACCCTGACTTCCTACTCCAATTTTTTCTCCCCTGTGTGGGCACTGGAGGCTGCAATGTCAGACTCCAAATACTACCAACATGGCCACTGAGTACACAACATGGTCCTGAACCGTGTGCCTTCCAAGTGCCATAGGAACAAACTTCTTGGGTCCCAGATCTTGGAGTGAGTACAGTTGTGGGTGGCAATTTTGGAACTGCCACAGAGAGGGCAGGGTGCATCCATTCTGTGCTCCACTGGGTACAGGAAGTCAGGCTCCACCTGGTCTCTGGCCCTACCAGCCCACTGCCATCTGGACACTGGAATTCTGTGGAGGAGGCTCGGGTCTTGATTTACATGTCAGGCTCGGGGCTTCCTTGTCTGCCCCAAACTCTCCTGTGCACACAGGCACATGGGTAACATCATTGTCAGAACTACCCCTGGCCACAATAGGGAAAGGTGGCAACAGCACTGGGTGATCCTGAGGACCTGGCACTGCAAGGCCCAGTCACCTTGAATTGAGGGACAAAATACATAGCACATGCTATGTGCACACACACCTCCTTACATATCACAGAACACATAGCAAACAAAACATGCACACACACCTGCTTACACATCACTCAACACACGCAACTCAACACAACAGATACCTTGTGCTCACACCTTCTTACATATCATGCAACAGGCTCAACATAACATAGCACACACCACATGCACACTTGCCTCCTTACACACCACGAAACACACAGTGAAACACACAGCACACACCACATGCACACACAACTCCTTACATATCACAGAATACACAAAATGCAACCCAGCACGTACCAAGTGCACACACAACTCCTTACACATCACAGAACATATAAAACACAACACAGCATAACCACATGCACACACCTCCTTTACACATCACAAAACAACTACAGCGTGATACAGCACATACCACAGGCACACACACTGTCTTACATATCACACAACACAAACAATGCAATGCACAGCACACACCATATTTTCACAAAGTTTCTTCACTTTGAAAAGCACACCTGATGCAACACAGCACACACCACACATAAACAAGATTCTTACAAACACATGACAAAAACACTACACAAAAAATAGCATATATCACATGAACACACACCTGCTTACAGATCAAAAAACATACACAATGAAACACACAGCACATACCATGGGCACACACATTTTTTCATACATCACACAGCACACTCCCAATGCAACACACATCATACATGATTTGCACATACGCCCCCTTACACATTAAACAACACACTAAATGCAATGCAAAGCACACACCATATGTAAAAAAAAAACTCCTTATACATCACATAACACACAGAATGCAACACAGCACACAGCATGTGCACACAAACCTCCTTGCACATCACAGAACATGCATCATATCACACAGCACACACATCCCTTATACATTACACAACATAAACCTGAAAACACAGCACCTGCCACATGCACACACACTTTCTTACATATCACACAATGTACTCACAACACAACACTCTGCATTCACAACATGCAGACACACCTCCTTACACATCACATACAGTCACTAAACACACTAAAATACAGAAACACACAAGTGGCAAACAAAATGTATAGCACCCACTGCCCACAACAGAGCAAGCACAACACATGTATATCCACTCACACACTATACACATATCATGTACACAAACTTCACTATACACCCACAATGTTCTTTGATTTTACTGGAGAATATCATGGCTCATCACATGGTCAGTGTTGGGAAAGGTGTGCGACATGTGTCCTGTGTGTTTGACTGAAGATCAGGTTTCTCTGCTGTGGGGAGGGAGCCTTGAAATCTGGAGAAGGGACTCAGCTCCCCTGTGGCTCCCTGCCTGGCTTCACTGAACCATACCTGAAAGTGACCTTGAATGATAAACTGAGGGCCAAAGTCCAAGCCCAGGTGATGCCACTCAGCCCAGACACACCTGGATGCCCACAGAAAATGAGCCATGTCCCATGACTCAGCATCCCTCCCAATTAGAGTTGTGGAGTCCATTAACCTCTCACCCACACAAGCTGTCCATCTGTTGGCCAGGTCCATGGAGTTCCCACCCAAGGACTCTGCCCCAGGTCCTTCCATTTCTATCCTTGGCTGAGCTCCATATGTAGACTCCCACAATGCAGAACTGAGGAGGGGAGACTAAGCATGGGGTGGGCATCCTGGTTTACAGTCCCTTTCCTCCAGACTCTCTCTCCAGTCCTGACTGTGCCCAGCAACCTACCCTGAAGACCAGGAGAAGTTTGGTGTGGGCTGGGACATGGGGGCTCCAGATCATTAGCAGGAATTGCTGTGGAGCCTGGCACAGGGAGAAGTAGGGTGCAGAACCCAGGAGGAAACTGAGGAGACACTGACAAGTGGGACACCCCAGTCCTAGGCTGCTGATGACTACTGGCTGTGCACTGGACATGAGAAGTTCCTCAGTGTGGGGCTGAGGGTCAACAGTTTGGGGACCCATTGGAGTCCCCACAGGGAAGAAAGCACTGGGGAGGACTTTTGTCTTCCTTGGGCCAAAGAATCTGGTGTCTTTACTGACAGAAATAGGGCCTTGCCAGGATCAGACATTAGAGAAAAGTAAATTTAATCACAATTTGACCAAAGTGAGGAAGAAACTGACCTGCCAACACCATCCACAGCAGCACTGCCATACAAAGGATCATAACCAGGAGAATCCCAGGGACACGTAAGGAACACATCAGTGTTCCCAGCACTGCCTTTCTTCCTGGGCCAGGCTGTAGTCATTCCAAGCTTTCCACCTGGGAATGGGATGGTAGCTGGCAGGGAGTTGGGACTTTGGAAGCAAATGTCAGGCATGAACAAAAAAGCAATTTGGAGTTTCTTTGAAATTCTTTCATTTTAATTGAACCTTGTCACCACCTTCCCTCTAGTCCATCCTGCATTCTTGAGTGTTGTGGGGCTCCCTATCTTCTGGTCCTTTAAGTGGGGTTGTTGTGGTGATCCCCTAAAGGGCACGCAGAGTTTGCGACTGTGAAGAGCCAGCAGCAGAGCTGCCTAGAGGATTCCATAGTGAATGGCTGGGGAACCTGCTTGGAAGCCTGGATAGCACCTGGTTTGGTAGTGTCAGAACCTGGAGAGCCTCACTATCAAAATTTCTCCCTCCTGAGCAACTGTTTTTGAAGACATTGCTGATTGTCCACCAAATAGTCTGGGTCCATTTTGCCTGGAAGGACATGTCAGGCCCCATAGTCTGATTGGGTCCCTTCTCAAAGAGAAAGTGACAACTGTAGAAGTCAGTGGAAAAGATGCTTTTAGACAAAGTAAGCACCAAAACAGGCTCAGAGAGAGTGATTATTCAACTTATCATAACCTGGAATCCTGAAGCACATGCCTGGGTTGGGTACAATGGTGCAGCATGTGGGCTTTCAGTGGAGAGTGGACCTGGTCAGCACCTTCCCTTTTACACATCACAGGCTCCAGATACCCTGGATGCAGTCTCTGTCCTGTCCAAGTGCCCAGGACCCCCTTTAACTTCATGGGGCTGCCCTTCTCCCTGAGCTCTGTAGGTGTCCAGTATGAATGTCCCTGTTATATCTGTGAGAATGTTGGACTCACAGCAATTTCTCAGACATACGTACTGTCTCACTCACCATCCTCCCCAACCTGTCTGCATCCATGGATTTGCTATCTGAGCCCCACTCTTTCCTCATTCACCCTGGGGTACATATACCTGGGCACAGTCCCAAAACCAGACACTTCCTCAAAAGGTGGAGCTGAGAGCTCCCACATCTTCTCTTTCTCATCCACTTCTTCAATCATGTGACTCCAGCAGTTCTAGTTGGAATTCTCTCTGTAATGGCATCAGGTTCCCAGGTAGCCCAACTGTGAAGTCAAGGAAGCATCGGCATAGTGACCAGGTGACCCTGGCTACTACTTCACACCGAGAGTCATTGGAAAGCATTCCAAAGAAAGAATTAAGTTCTTTCTTTATTGTAATACAAAATGACAATCATTGCCATGAAAACCTTGGATAAGGAGGAGAAGTTGAGGCAGGAGGAAAAGATGTCCTGCATGCACCCCACCCAATACAAGCACCCTGAGCCACGGGACATCTCTGTGGCTTGCAAGAAGTGAGATGGAGTCCAATGAAAGCAGCAATGCCTCACACATTCCACTGCCAATGCTAATTAGAAAGGCATATGACAGATGTTCAACTCCACCTGTAACCAGCATGGACAAGGATTTGACTCACTGACTTGGCAGTGCTCAGTCAGGCCATTTATAGGGAGGTCCAGATACTCCTACCATCTGGGTTTACCAAGAGTCCACACTGCTTTGCATCTGGAGGGAGGCATATATTTCCATTGAACTTTCACTACAATCCTTTCCTCCCTACCAGGGCAGAAGTGCCTCCAGTCACTGTCATTCCTCAATCCATCAGGGTCAGACCATTTTTTTTCTTTAGTTATGGTCCCCATAATTCTGTCCATTTCACCAATGTACTGGACAAAATGTCTCAAAACTGAGCAGGAGCAAAATCTGTAGCCACATTCCCAGCTAAAGACAAAAAATGCCCCAGCGTACACTGTCCTTCAAAGACTCAGAAGATCCAGAACCTGCCAGAAGGGCACTACACAAGAGACTTTGGATCTCACCCTGTGGTGTGCATGAGTCTTTTTCTGAGTGTGGTCACTGGGTTTCAACATCCACAAAGCATTGTTGCAGTGGCCATGTCAGTAATGCCAGCTACTAGGAGTCTGAGGATCCAGGATCCCATTTTTGAGGGCTGCCTGGACCACTTAGTAAGACCCTAATTTTAAACTAAAAAAAAAAAAAAAAAAAAAAAAAAAAAACTGGCATAGAACCCCTGGGATCAACACACAGTACCTCTAATAAAAAAATGCATGCTTATTCTTAAACATCTATAGGTGGATATGCCAAGAGCCAGCATCAGGGCCCAGAATGATGCTGGACCTCCAGTTAAGGAGGTGAGTCCCCAGAAGCACCAGCCTCACCCTGCCTCACACACCTGGCCCTGACCCTCACACAGCTGTCACTTGAGCTCTGCTGGATGATTCTAGATTAGGTTGCCCTGGTTTTTAATTCAGGTGTTTTACTCAACTTGTCGAGGTTGGATTCAGTCCTGGGTGAGGTCTGAAACTGACCTCTGCCCTTGGGCCTCCTCTCCTCTGTATATACAAATTTATCTGTGCTCCTGGAGCTAAAGCTAGGAACTTCCAAATCTCTGAGCCCACCAACCCATTGCCCTTCTTCTGGGACAATGATTTGGTAGACCATGCCTGTCATCTCACTGGAATACCCAGGCAGAGCAGCCTGGCAAGCCATTGGACAAACCCTGAACCCTCATAAATTGACTCCTGTCTGTGGTTCTGCCTATACCAGGCAGATTGTGACCTCCTTACAGACACACCTGGGTTCTGGTACCTGGTCTGCACCTTGTTGCTTGGGTATCACTGACCAAGGGATATCAGCCCCCTGAGCTTCCTCTGCCATTTGAGGTGATCAATGTTCCCTTACAGACTTGAGGGAGATGTTACATGACCACAGGTTTGTAGAGCATCCTGCAGTACTCAGGGCATAACAAGTGGCCACAGCAATTAAAATC
Organism: Sciurus carolinensis; assembly: GCF_902686445.1. Lineage (NCBI taxonomy): Eukaryota > Metazoa > Chordata > Mammalia > Rodentia > Sciuridae > Sciurus > Sciurus carolinensis. The sequence goes on along the minus strand of NW_025920166.1, from coordinate 38,051 downwards.
CTGCCCTCCTGGCTCCCCAGCAGGATAGACATGGGAGTCCCTCCTTCCCTCACACCCTCACATGAGAGCTTACATGGATGCCCCTGTCCCTGCACAATTCTCTTCCTGCCCCACATCCCCATGTGCTGCTTATCCACCTTCTCTTCCTCTCCATCCAACTTCCAGATCTTGGCTCCCCCTGGAGAATCCAGAACACCCAAAAGGAGGCTGAGTCCCACTGGCAAGGTTTGTCTTGGGGAGATGTTCAGTCCTACAGCTCAGGGAGGACCAAGTCTGGCCTTAAGGGTGATGGTGCAAGCTCTGTGGCTGTGCCCTTTTGGAGTTGGCACACAGTCCTGGTCTGGGCAGGGATGAGGGACTGGACTCTTCAGAAGAATCTCCAGGGCTGCTGAGAGAGTGCTACAGAGACTGGAAGAAAGCAATGAAGAGCTCTCTAGGAAGAGGCAAGCAGGCAGAGAAGAACCCCTTGTGGGTGACTACTGTCTATCATGCATCATACAAACAAATGTTCACCAAAGACCTAGCTTAGGAATGCCAAAGTCTTCCACTATCACTTACCTGTGCACACAAATCCATGGTCACATTGCAGAACCACACATGTGCAGAGCCATGGATACCTTGGCAGAGTCCATCCTACAGTACCTGCTAAAGCACCCAAGTTGCTCTCTGCAGTTGAACTGTGACATTTCACTGCATCCAGTTTCTCTGCTGCTTCATTTTCACTCTTCACCACTGGAGCGCTTCCACCCTGATCTGAAAAACAATTTGCACATCGTGTTGTACTGCACTGTTCATGGACACCTCCTCCTCCCCTTTCAAGAATTTCACAATTTCTAGATGTGGTCCAGTGGCAGAGCTTCATCTGATTGCTCTGTCTGTATCAGTGACCACAGAATTGTGAGCTTGGGGCTGGGGTATGTGCTTCTCCAATTTCCAATGAGTTTTCCAAGTTCTTCCCACTGGCTCCTAGGACATGTTGGATGTTTGGAATTGTCCCTTTCAACTCCTCCTCATTGGAATTTGGTGTTTTGATTTTAAGAAAGGCCTTTGCTCATGAGGAGGATGCCATCTAACCTTCTGGCCCTGCTTGAATTTATTTTGCCAGGGACTGGTCCTCAGGCCTCACAAGGGTGGATACCTGTGCCTTCCCTCTCTGTATTCAGTAAATTCTCTTTATCCTGAAGTTCCTGTGGATTTCTCTGCATGGAAAAAAGTGTGATATTCTAAAGCTCTGACTTCAGGTTCAGAGGAGGTGAGCAGAGCCAAAGCCCAGTTTTGCACAGGATTTGGGTTTATCAAGAAGAAAGCACCAGGGAAGCCACAGGAGAAAAATACTAGGAGGGAAAAGAGACTAGGAGGAGCCTGGGGAGCACACTTGAACTTGGAGGGGAGCAGGAAATGCAGTGGCTGGAGGAGGCTCCACAGCTGGGATATTGATGAAGTGAGTCTTATGCCAAACCAACTCATTTCTGCTGTACATCCCTAGATGTATTGTTTGCCAGGTAAACTGTTTACAGAAGCCAGTGCTGGCCATGAACAGGGCTGAGCTCTTGGACATGTCAGCGGACTCTGAGTTTCAGAGGGAGAAAATGAGTGAAGCTTCTCTGGACTTCTGTTCTCATACCACCAACCTGAGGATTACTGCACACAGTCTTGCTATCATCACTGCTCAGTACTATCCAGAGTCATGTTCACACACACCCAGTCTTGCTATCACCCCTGCTCTGCTCAGAACTCACTTGAGTCACATCCACATTCACCCAGTTTGGCTATCATGCATAATCAGGATTCACCTGAATCACATTCATAGAAAAACATGACACTGCTATATTCAGTTCCCTTCCTGGCTATGCCAAACCCAGGTCATATGAGGCATCTACAACACAGAAATTGTCAGCCACTGCCAGCTGTGGCCTGGTGTATTTTTTGTTACATTAACTCAATTTAATACAGCAATTGAGCAAAAGTTAATAATGTGGAAAAGTGTATCTAGAATTTGCTTCCTGCACTCCAATCTATTAGCCATTCCGCAAGGAAGAGAAAATTTTACTTCAAAAAGGAGTCAAATGCAACAAATATTTCTTTGATTTGTTTTATGTTATTTATAAATGACAATATCCACCACCATTCTTGACAGAATTGTACTGACCTATCAGTCAGTGATGATTCAGGGGAAGTCTCTGTGAATAGAGAACAGTGAACACTTCCTATGAGCCTGACCTTGTCCCTGGTGTGCCATGGCCACCATCAAATAACTACAGACTCAGAAATGCAACCAACCGAAAACAGCACTTGATCCTTGGAATTCACCATGGAGAGAAGATGTCTTAAGATAATTAGCAAAGTCCAGATCATAAATCCTCTGCACCAGGGGAGTGAATAATGAGCTCAGAACTGTTCTCAGAGAGCCTGGTGAATGCCATCCACTCAAACCCAGGTAGGTGAATGTGAGGGAACCTGGGGGCCTCTGAAGTTCCAGTAGGGCTATGGGGCATGGCTGCACAGGGAGAGGCTCAGAACCTAAGAAAGGTCTCCATCCAGTCAAAACACAACTTCATCCAACACACATGCTTTGCCTGGGCTTCTGTAGCTCTCCTTGGTGCTGCTCCACCCACTGGGTACAGAGTACAGCATGGGAATGACCCCAAAACACTGGAACTAAACATGGGAAAGGAGAACACACACTCAATGTCCAGCACTTTCTGCTGGGAGCAGCTGACCACTCTGGAAAAGAGTCCAGGAAAATGAGGATGCAGGTCATAAGGAGGACATTGGATCTCATCAGCTTGAATCAGAGCCCTTGAAGGACCACAAGAGGGCCTGAGAGGAGAACTGAGACCCTTCTTTAAGCCTTTGTCAGGGAGGGCTCTGGGAATAAGGCAGCCTGTGCAGAGGGAGGTTCAGGTGCGGGGATAGGAAATCTCTGCTTCAGGTCTTCTGAACCTCAGAACAGCCAGACCTGGCAGAGCTAGGAAAGACACCCTGCAGAAAGCCTGTCAGCAGACTCAGATATATCCACTAAGTGACAGGACAGCCTGGGGATCCATTGTGTCTATGAACCACCACAAGTTGGGCCATGAAGTTCACCATGGGTTCAGAAGGACTCCTGCCCCACACGTGAAGAAAGCAGCACAGAATTTCAAACAGGAGCCCAGAATCAATCCCCCAACCAGTTCCACAGACACAGGCAAGACAGGAAAGACTCACTAAACCACAAAGATCAAGGGTTCCCAGGGAGCAAGAAGTCCCTAACAATATTTTCATAAAGAAGTAATATTAGAGAGAGTGTGGTACACACCAGAAGGTTACTGAGGAAAAGCTGTAATGAAGAACAACTGGGTTGTGCATAGGACAGGGAGGATCCTGGGCTCTGCTAGGTGAGGGCACTCACTCCCAGACCCAGAGGAAACAGCACTGGTGGGTGAGTGGAACAAATGAAGAGGAACCAGAGGATCCTGAGTACAGGTGTTCAAGGGGCTGCTAACAAGATGAAGAGAAGACTGAGAACAGAAGTAGGAGGTGCTGGGCAATAGTGTTCAGGGAAATGAGCAACTGTGTTCAAGGGATGCTCACCACAGGACTCAGAAATCCCAGATCAATGTTGGGGAATGTGTGTTTAAGAGAGAAACCAGAGAAGGTTGAGCACTGTTAGGCTATATATTCTCACACACAGGAGTCAGAAAAGGCTGAGAAAAGATAGTTAGGGGGACTGAGTCTGTGGTCAAGAGGAGAATGAGAAATTCTGGTTGAGGGGTGCTAACCCAGAGGTCCAGGAGAATACTGAGCACTAGTGGATGAGGTGCAATCACTGAGATGACATAGAGGGGACAGTTTACTAGAGGATAGAAGCACTCCATAACAATATTCAGGTGAAATTGTGCACCTGTGTGGAGGGGCACTCATCACAGGACTCAGATCACACTCAGCAATGTTGTTTGAAGGGAGATTAAGCATAGACCCTGAGAACATTAAGCACTCTCAGGTGAAAGGTACTCATCCACAGGACCCAGAGAAGTCTGAGCAAGAATTGCCTTAGAGAAGATACAACAATATTGAAAAAAGACTGAGCAGTATTAGTTGAGGGCACTCACACAAGTGACCCAGAGAAGAATGAAAAATGAATGTTTAGGGAACTTAGAATAAAGTAGCAGAGAAGACTGAGCACTATTAAGTGAGGGACACTCACACTCAGGACCAAAATGAGACTGATTAAGGATAGATTCAGTGAATTTAGCAGCTTAATCAAAGAAGACTTAACCACTGTAGGACAGGTGCAATCAACTAGAAAACCCAGTGGAATTGAAGCACAGCGGGTGAGGGGCACTACCCACAGAATCCAGAACACCCTCAGCAATTATGTGTGAGGGGAACTTAGGGCAGGACCCAGAGAAGCATGAACAATGTTAAGTGAGTTTTTGATTACCATAGAAGTCAGAAGAAACAGACTACTTTTGGAAAAGGTGTGCTCATCAAGATTACTCACAGCCTTTGGAACATTATCAAGGGAGTCCCTCTGGCCATGGTCTCAGGTAGTTTAGAGGTGGTTTGACAATGCATCATTTTCAAAGGTCTGGAGAAGTCCTCCATGTTGACAGGAAATTGTCCATGGACACATATCACAATTTACAGGGTGAAATTTACCTCACTCAACTTTCCTACAAGGTTTACTCTTTTGTCAAAAGGGAGCAACTAGTGACATATCAGAGAAGATTCTGAAAATTCTTAAATATATTTTCTTCCACTCTTCAGAAAAATGTCAGAAATCCTGTCTGAACTACAGCACCCATAAGACCTCAGTTCCTTGATAAAAGATGAGGAAATTGTCAATGATGAATGGTAGAATGAGTTCCCCAGTGCTGTGGGCATTGACACCATTAAAAATTGTCTTGGGTTTTCAGGCATTGGAGAGGAGCCTGTCTGCATGGCAACACAAAGGACGTGTTGAGAATTTTGGAACAGGAAGTATTAACATTTCTCTAAAATTTCACAAAAGTATTGGCCTTGACACACAGAGAATGTCTGAAATGGTGTATTAGAAGGAATGGGACTGTCCCAGATATGTCAGTCAAAGAAACACATTGCTGAGGGTTCAGTGGAGACAGAACACTATTGCTGCAACTCTAACCTCCAATAATACCCACAGGGGACTGAGCACTGGTGGGAAAGTGGTGCTCACCCACATGACTCAGAGGACCCTGACTAATGGTGTGGGAATGGAGATTAAGTACAGGACACAGATAATAATGGACAATGTTGGGAGAGGGTCACTCATCCACAGTATTCAAAAGATCATGAGTAATTGTGGGGCAGGTGAAATTAAGACAGAAACCAGAAAAGATTGAGCAATGTTAGGCTCTCTATGTTCACAAACAAGAGCCAGAGGAGGTTGAGTTAAGTTAGGTTATGGGAACTTAGCACATGTCACAGAGGTGACTGAGCATTGCTAGGTAGGTGGCACTCACTGTAAGGTCCTAGAATACACTGGGCACCACTGGATGGGGGTGTTCATGCAGAGGACACAGAGGAGACAGAGTACTTGACGGTAAGGGGCACTCCAACACAATATTCAGAAAAAAATTAACATCTGTGTGAAAGGTGTTTTAACCACAGGATTCAGATGACATTGAGCAATGGTTTGTGAAGGGAGATTAAGGACAATACCCAGAGAAGACTGAGCAATGTGAGTTGAGGAGCACTCACTCAAATGACTCAGGAGTGTGGGCAAGGTTTACCTTGGCGAAACTAAAACAGGACACAGAGAAGAATAAGCATGCTAAGGTGATGGACGCTCACCAAAATCACCCAGATAAAATGATCAAAGAAATGGTTAGTTAAATGAGAAAAAATAAATAGAGGAGACTAAGCACTATTCAGTGAGCAGCACTCACCCAGAGGTCACAAAAAAAGACTAAGAAAGACAGATTATGTGAAAATTACAGCTTAAGCAGAGAAGGCTGAGCAATGTTAGGAGAGGGGCTATCACCAAGAGGGTCCAGTGGAATCAGAGCACTAACAGGTGATGGGCACTCACACACAGGAATCAGAGTACTCTACGCAATGTTGAATGAGGTGAGATTTTGGCATGGCCCAGAGAAGGCTGAGCAATGTTCAACTACATTTGATCATAGTCAGGAACCAGATGAGACTGCAATAAGTTTGATTATGTGAACTTAACACATGGCACAGAGGATACTGAGCACTGCTAGGTGAGGGGCATTCACCCAGAGGTTCCAGAATATACTGAGCACTGCTGAATGAGGGAAGATCACCCAGAGGAAACAGAGGATGCAGAGTACTGGAAGATAAGGGGCACTCCAAAATAATATTCAGGGAAAACTGAGCACATGTATGTGAGTGTGGCAGTTACCACAGAATTCAGATGACCCTGATTACTGGTGTGTAAAGAGATATTAAGGACAGGGCCTAGAGAATGCTGAGCACAGTGAGGTGTGGAGTGCTCACACACAGGAACCAGAAGAGTTTGAGAAGGATTGCACTGGAGAACCTGAAAAAAGACAGAGAGAAGACTGAGCACTGTAAAGTGAGGTGTGCTCACCAATAGGACCTAAAAATGAAGAGCATGGAATGGTTAGGGAGCTAGGACAAAGAAAATGGAGGAGTCTGAGCACTGTTAGGTGAGGGGGGCTCACCCACAGAACCCAAAGGAAACTTAGTAAATATATGTGAGGCAAGTGTAGCAGCTTAAACAAAGAATGCTGAGCCATGTTGAAGATAGACTATTAAGAAGAGTACTAGAATCCAAGCATGAATCAGTGAGGGGTGCTCAGAGTATCCTGCACAATAGTGGATGAGGGGTAATTTAGGGCAGTACCAAGACAGAATATAGTAAATATAGATGTGGGGTGCTTGACTATAGGATCGAGAGGTGATGGAGGTCTTTTGGGTGAGGATATCTCACCTATAGGTCTCAGAGTTTTTAAAACAGTTTTGAGAGTATCCCTCAGGCCAGATCAGTATCTCTGATCTGAGGTATGGTGATAATGATCCTATTTCAAAGGACTTTAGAAGTCCCCCATGATGATGGGAAGTTGTTCTTGGTCACATTTTATACTCCCTTGAATGTGTGCATTGTGCCTGAGAGATTTACTAGGAGGTTTCCTGTACTGTCAAAAGTTGATAGCTAGTGACACATCAGAGATGATTCTGAAACTACTGAAATACATGTTTTCCATTCACTACTCATAGGGATGTTAGAAATCCTGAACTTGTTATAACACTCATAAGTGCTTGGTCCCTGGAGAAAATTTATGGAGTTGGTGGACTCTGAGTCATGGAACAAGCTCCTCATTATTGCTGGAATTAACATCCATGAAAATTGTCTTGTGTTTTCAAGCTTTGACAAGTAGTCTTTCTGCATGGAGTCACCAAAGGTCTATGGAGGTTGTTGCAAAGAGGAAGTATCCACAAATCTCAAAGGTTCCACAGTGACATTTGCTTGGATAAACAGGTAAGGCCAGAGATAGTATACTGACATTAGACAAAAGGGGCTCACCCTGAGATTTTACTAAGGAAACCAGGTTTCCTAGGGCTCATTGGAGAATGAACACAGGTAGGTGAAGGTTGTATATCCACAGTACCCAGAGGGGACTGAGCACTGTTGGGAATGGGGAACTTACCCACAGGACACAGATGACACTGAGAAATGGTGTATGAATATTAATTAAGGACAGAATCCAGAGAAGATTGAGCACTGTCAGGAGAGGTGTGCTCACCCACAGGATTCAGAAGAGTCTGAACAAGGACTGCCTTGGAAAACCCGGAATAGAACAGAGTGAATAATGAACACTCTTAGGTGAGGAGTGCTCACCCAAAAGATCCAATAGACAATGAGCACTGAATGGTAATGGAAGGCAGAAAAAAAAAATACCAGAATTAGCATTATTAGGTGACTTGTGCTCACCCACAGGGTTGAGAAGAGACTAAGTAAGGACAGATTAGGTAAAATTAGTGACTAAAACAAAGAAGACTGAGCATGGTAGGAAAGGGGTGCTCTACCAGAGTACTCAGAAAACCTTTAACAATGGTGGTTGAGAAGAGTTTTAAGGAAAAGCCCAGAAAAGACTGAGACAATTTAGATGAGGTGTCCTTGACTGCAGGATTCAGAGGAGGCAGATTTTTTAAGGAAAAAGTATCTCTCCTGTAAGTGTCAGAACTTTTGGATCATTTTTGACAGTGTCCCTTGGTCCAATGTCTCAGTATGCTGATGGATGGTGGAAATGGTAGTGTTAAAAAGGTCTAAAAATGTCCTCATTGATGATGGAAAATTGTCTTTAGTCACATTTCACATTCTCACTTGAAGGTGTTCATTGTGCCTCACCCAAATGTCCTAGGAAGGTTTTCCTCTTGTCAAAAGAGAGCATCCAATGATACATCAGAAAAGATCCTAAAACTAATTAACTATATGCTTTCCATCCAATGCTCAGAGAGATGGCAGAAATATGGGTCATGATACATCACTCATAAGATCTCAGCTACTTGAACAAATGTGTGGAAATGGTGGACAATGTTCTTAATGCTGTGGGAATTGACATCCATTTAAATTGTCTTGAATTTTCAGGCATTGATGAGGAGCCTCTTTGTATGGCAGCAGCAAAGTCATACTGAGGTTGTTCCAAAGAGGAAGTATCTACATCTTTAAAGTTTCCACAGTTGCTTTGTCCTGTATATGCAGGTAAAGTCAAAGATGATGTACTCATATTAGCAGAAAAGTGTTTCACCCAGAGAGATTACTAAGGGAATTATATGTCTATGGTTCAATGGAGAGTGAGCACTGGTATACGAAGGGTGTCCACTCACAATGCCCAGAGGGGACTGAGCACTGGTTGGAGAGGAGAACTCACCACAGGATTCAGAAGACCTTGAGCAATATTGGGGAAGGGAGATTAAGGATAAGAACCAGAAGAAACTGAGTACTGGTGGGATAGGGGCACTCTTCCGGAGAACAGAGAAGACCCTGACCAATGGTGTGTGAAAGGAGATTAAACACAGCACCCAGAGAAGAATAAGAAATTCTAGGGGATAAGTGTTTAACCACAGGGCACAGAAGACTTAGTACTTCTATCATGGAGACGGACTCACTGTATAGTTTATATCCTTAGTACTTATGTGAATGTAGCACTCACTCTTCTCCAATTGTCTCTTTATTTGATGTTACTTTGGTGCTGATCTGTGGTCTCATGGAATTTTCCCTGCCTCTTCTGCCCCAGTGTCCTCCCTCTATGTTGGTCTGGGAACAGTGTCCAACAGTGTGTGGTGCCCTGCCCAGTCTCTCTCCTTGACTCCAATACAGTTTGTGATGTCATAATGGTCTAGGGGGAGGGGCAGAAACAAGGCATTGAGAGAGATTGTGATGCCCTCAGAACTAGCTGTCCCACAGTGTAATCTTTCCTTTGACCTAATGACCTCTGCCTCCACTGACTGTTAGAGGTCTGAAGAGCCTGGCTCCAGTTCTCTTTGTGACTCTGCTGTCCCTAAGTTTAGAAATGTCTGATTTGACGCTGCTGTCTCAGGTATCAGGGGTGGGGCAAAAAGTGACCGTGATGAATTGGTAGCAAAGCCTCATTTTCCAATTAAGTCCCTGCTGGAACCAGGGACCTCTTTGCCCCATCTTGTACATAGGGACCTCAGGGAGGGTCTCTAAAACCTGTTTTCTCACACTCAGTCCAGGACCCCTGGGTCTCCTTTCTCCCATCCCCTTCTCCAATGCTTACCTGACAGAGGTGCACACCACTAAGTACCTGGCACTGCTGAAACTCTACAGAAACATGCTGTACCATGTCTTTTGACCCTAACAGCAGGATTTCCACAGGCTTCTGTGAGGTCCTAAGTTATGAGTAGTAAGAAATCTCACCACAGAATTGTGATATGTCCTTGTACCAGGGGATCCGGAGTGAGGGTCATCAGTGATGAGGCAGAGCCTTTCCCCAACCACAGACCCACCAAGTGTACCAAATGCTACAGATTGAGACATATTTTTATTATTAAAATGCCTCCCCCATAGACTTCCCCAGGGGCTGTGGTTTTAGAGGAGACTGAGATGAAGAACCCCTGGGGAGAGAAAGAGACCCTTTGTGGCTGCAGGACAGCAGTGCAACTGGGGGTTCCTGGTGTAGTGGGGCCCAGGTGCTCTCCCCTTCTCACTCCCTGTTCCTCCTCACTCAGATTGATTGCCTGTCATCCATGGTCACCATGGGAGGCACTGTGACTTTCATTGGAAGTTGATAGGGCAGGCATTTGTATAGGCCCGCCACCAGGAAGATATGTGATTGGCCTAAGGTTATCTAGAGTAACCAAAGCCACTGGTGCCTACCCCCAGGCAGTAGCTGGGGGAAAGCTGACAGGGGTTGGTATGTGTTTTTGTCCCTCTAATTTAGATGGGCTGGCAGAAGAGAAGAGTAGCTTGCTTATGTCTCTGCAGCAAAGGTGACCTTTGGCCTTTAATTACCAGGAGCTTTGGTGTCTTCTGTGAGTGATTGAGTACCTTTTCTCTCATATAAATGTAAATATGTAAAAAGAAAAAAATATATATATACGCATACACATGAATATACATACATACATTTGTATACATAGTATTTAATATACAAACACATATACTTACATACATAAACAAACTTTTTTTTTCAGTACTGGGGATGGAACTTGGGGGTGATCTAATCCTGATCTGCATCCACACATTTATTTATTTTTTTATTCCTTTATTGGTACAAGGGTGATTGAACCCAGGAGTGCTTAACCATTAAGCCATAACCCAAGCCACATTTCCTTTTTATTCTCAGGCAGGTCCTCACTAAATGACTGAGGGTGACTCTGAACTTGCAATCCTCTTTCCAGTCTCAGCCTGCCAAGTTTCTGGGATGAAACCCATGAACCACCATGCAGGGCTTATTTTCTTTTGGGAGAGTGTCTGGATTTATCCCCCAGGCTGGCCTTGAACTTGTGATCCTCCCTGCTCAGGGCTCAGTGGTGTCCCAAATAGAGAAATTGTAATTCCAGGTGCCCCAACAACACCCAGTTTGTCTCTGTCTTTTGTGTGACTTTTAGTCAACCCAAGATTCCCCTTTTTGTTCTTCCTCATTGAAGGGTTATGGAAAAGAATATTCCTAAAACACAACTCCCCAAGAAAAATGGAGGTACAGTGTTGATCAGGGTGAGGAAAGAAAAATTGGCCATGCATTAAAGCACACTTACCTAATAACAAGGGGCCCTAAACTTAGACTATCCTCCATTGCAGATTAGCCCTAAATGGAGGCAAGTACATATTGAAATTCTGGGAAACAATGGATCCCAGAAAAAGTACAATGAGTTTCAAACCTTTTACAACCACCACCTCCTAACTTAAAGATTTAACCTGTACAACTTGCTCATGATGGTCAAAACTGTTAAAGGTATATGGCTTTCAAGGATTACATCTTTGTACCCTATAAAACCAAAATTCCCTCTCTAACGGGATCCATTCTTTTTTCCCATTGAGAAAATGGATTTCAATAGCATCTGAGTCTGTGAAGAAAAAAGTCTTCTCTGAATTCGTCAAGTTCTGCTTCCAGTCACTTTGTGATTACACTTATGACTGAGGTTTTAGATTTTGTGACATTTGAGATATTTTTCTCCTAGGCCTCTTTCTGTCCTCTGGGAGACACATTGTGCTAAGACTGTGCCTGGTAACAGTGTTTTCAGACTGACTGAGAACATGAGACATCCTGAATGTAACAAGGCCTTGCATTTCTGCTTCTTCCTTCTGGGAGCCTGTGGAGGCAAATATGGGGAAGATTGTGTTGCAAGGATATATGTGATGGTCATAAGCAGGGCCTCTGGAACCAAAGGGAGCATACAGCTATTCTTAAACTAAAAAACAACCCTTTATTACCCTAGGAGGAAGAAGAAAAAGAAAAGGAGGAGAAGGAGGAGGAGGAGGAGGAGAAGGAGGAGGAAGAGGTCAGGGTGAAAAGCAGTAAAAGAAACAATACCCCAATAATCTGGTGAAAGGTATCTCATGTCCATAGAAAAAGTGGCATGGTTTATGCCAAATTCTTGAGCAACTTGACTAATGAAGGAAGGCCACAGGATGCAGAATCTATCTATGTGACACTCCACAATGATTTAAATTAATGAAAAAAATTAGATTGATGGCAGAGAAAGAGAGAGGGAGAGAGAAGGAAAGAGGGAGAGAGAGAGAGAAAGAGAGAGAGGGAGAGAGAGAGAGAATATCAAGTAGCACCAGATTGTACTGAGTTCTCTTTCTGCACTGGCTCTCACTGGATCTCTCCATCACCCTTTACCTCTCTCCATTGTTTGTCTTTTCTTTCTTGCTCTTTTCATTAATTTTTGCTTTGTATTTGGCTGCAGACATTTTAGGTCATTCTGCCACTGAATCACAACAGCCACCACCCCCAGTTTTCCTGTCTTAAATAGAATAATTTCTACTTTTTTGTGTTTGAATCTGTTTACAGCACCCCCCCATCTTCCACAGCTCTCTCCCTCTCTCTGATGACGATTAAATAAATGACCCCTTTAGCCCCATTTAAAAGGCAGATATCTGAATGGAGCTCATTTAAAAATCCTTTCAATAAGAAGAGCTTAGGGATCTCCAGAGGTCTCTGATTTGAAACACCTTTCCTTGGAATCCAGCTCATTTCCTGCAGTAACTTCCTTTGGATCCAGAGATAAACATGTAAACATTAGTTGAATTTGTTTTGAAGTTGGATTTTCCTCTTTTGGGACTTTGGGTTCTCCTTTCTATACAAAATTTTGTAGATAAACAGTCTCTTAGAATTAGTCCCTGTCTAGATCTACTGTGCCCGTTTGGCAGGTTTTATTTAATTTTTTCACTTATTGTTTATTTCCTTCCTAAAGAATAACCATTTTCTTGAACCATAAGTTGAGTTATTTTACATTTCATAACAGATCCAAATACATTTATGTCCTTGGTAATAAGAAATTGTAACAGTGACCAAAAAGAGGCTGTCTTTGCTTAAAATAACAAAAACAAAAACAGTGGCTGTTTATCTATCCCTAAACACCATTCACTCTGGGATACTGAAATCAGGAGAAAGCTTGTCATCTCTGTCTTCATTTTTATGTTTCTGTATAACTCAAAACTTTGTGACCCTGCTCAGTACTGCACATAGTAGTCAGTGTTCATGTAAAAGCTTGCAATGCAAGGTTTGTTGGCCCCAAATGTACCCAACCTCTCTCCTCCCCCTTGAAGACTGAGGCATCCTGTTTACATCCCCCAAGTAATCTAGTCATCCTGGCCTTCCAGGATTACAAGTGAGAGAAACAGGGAGGAAGGGAGGGAGTAAAGAGAGAAAGAGACAGACAGGCAGGTGGACAGACAGGGAAATAGAGAAAGAAATACATCCTAAGCAGCAAATGGAAAATGTCCCCATGGAATCATGGAGATTTCTCTGGAGCTATCTCCCAGACACAGACACAAAACTGCGGGGACAACCAATCAGACCACAGCTTAGTGAGACCAAGATGACTTATTGATGCATTTGGACTGGGTTTGTGGCTCAGTGGTAAGGCATTTACCTAGTTCATGGGCATGTGGTGCACTGGATTCCTTCCCCAGCACCACATAAAGGTAAATAAACAAAATAAAGTTATTTGGTCCATCTGCAAATAAGAATGCTTTTAAAAATAAAAAATGGATGACTCAATTATGGTAAAAAGATAAAACTCTCTTTCCTTAACAGCTCATGAAATGGGAAAAAAAATGTAGCAAAAACAAAGGGCAGTGGAACTACATGGTGAACCACCTTCACCTCACTGCTCACCATGACTACAAAATATGCATTCTAGGGTGTGGGGATATAGCTTAGTGCATGAAGTGCTTGCCTGTGAAGCAGAAGGCTCTAGGTTCAATCACCAGAATCCCCTGCAAACAAACAAACAAAAAAAGAATATGCATTCTTTTTGAACAAATATGAAATGTTTATCAAACTTAACCATAAAAGGGAACTTAAAGCAAACCTCAACAATGTTCAAAATAGGAAATCATGTCACATCTCTTCTCTGAACACCATGAAAATAAGCTAGAGTTCAGGCACAGTTGTGTCTACCTGTCTTGGGAGGCTGGGGCAAACAAGGGTTCCCAAGTTCAAAGCCAGCTTCAGAAATTTAGTGAGACACTTAGTAAATGAACAAGACACTGTCTCAAAATTAATAATAATAATTATAATAAAAGAATAAAATCAAATAAAAAGGTTTAGGTTTGGAAATGAGTGATTAAGCACCATTGGGTTCCATCCCTGGCACTAAAAAAGAAAACAGAAAGAAAGAAAGTTACAAATCAATAATTAGAACACAATCAATATTGTAAGGGATCCCATGGAAACCACGCCATGTTAGGGGCAGTTATGGTTCATCGATAACTCCCAGAAAAATGCTCCGCAGATATAGGTCTCACACGAGGAACTTTTATTTTATGCAGTCGTTTCGCCTCTGCTCAGGGAAAAGGAAAGAAGAAAAGAAAAAGAACATGGCGCATGGTTTCTCCTCATATTGGAATTTCGCAGGCTGGGAGGAACCAATCACAGAGGAGAATTATTACAGACTGACTGATGGACCAATGACATATTAGAACGTAATGTGGGAGGCAGGAAGATTACGGCAATGTGAGCCGGAAATTCCTGTAACGGGAGAGACGGGCGTAATGCAGATTGACAGGTGGTTGGGAGGCTGGATTCCTTACATTCCCCCATTTCTTTTTTTATAAAAAATTAAAAAAAAAATCTTGCTCTTCAGTTCTTTTTGAAGCTTTCTCTCTCCTTCCTGCCTAGGTGACTGGGGTTGGTTTTGGAGGTGAGATGTAAAAGGTTCATTCTCCTTCTGGGCTTCTAAAGGCAGATGATTTTTATGGACTTCATTTTCTCGATTTGACTTATCACCTATTTCTACACTAACTGCCTGTTCCCAATTCTGACTTCATTTACCCCTCTAATACTAGGAACTCCTTCACTGCTATAGGGAAAAGGGGTGATGACTGATCTGACTTCTTCAAGCTGGAAGTGGGCAGCATGGGGCAAGCAGTTTCGAGGTTCCTTTTTAGAAATCGGGTCTCTTCTGTGAAAATTTCTACACTTAGGATAATGTTGGATTTGGGTTTAGAATATATAGCTTTTACAAAGTTCATTATTATTCCTAATTTTCCTAGTGTTTGAATATGAATGGATTCTGTTTTTCTTTCAAGTGCTTTTAATGCATCTGTTGTGAGAATCATATGATTCAATTTTTAAATTTTATTGATGTGATGAATTATATGTATTGATTTCCATAGGTTGAAACAACCTTGCAACACTGGGATGAACCCACTTGATCATGGTGCAGTATCTTTGTAATATGTTTCTTTATGCAAATACTGCCAGTAATTTATTAAGAATTTTTGCATATATGTTCATCAGGAATTTTGGTCTGAAGTTTTCTATCCTTTATGTGTTTTTGTCTGTTTTTGGCATCAAGGTAAAACCAGCATCATAGAATGAGTTTGGAAGAGTTCCTACCTTTTAATTTTATGGAATAATACAAGAAGATTTAGTGTTATTTCTTCTTTGAATAATTGGTGAAACTCAGTAGAGATTTACTCTTGTCCTCAACTTTTCTTTGTTGACACACTTTTGGTGGTGTCTTCAAGTTCTTTGCTTGAATTTGATCTGTTGAATTTTCTATGTCCTCCTGATTCAATTTGGGTAGATCATCTGTCTCTAGAAAATTCAATATCTTCACAATTTTCTATTATTTTACAGTATAAATTTTTAAAATAGTTTGATTTTCATATGTATTTCAGTGGTGACCATGGTGCTATTTTCTTTATTATCTGAAATTTTAGAACTTTTAGAAACATAGATGATTCACACCATAGATGCTACTAAGTTCATAGAAACTTCAGGTTATAGAGGCACCTAGGACATAGAGTTTACTCAAGTTATACAGACTATGCCAGTCAAAGTCATTAATAAATCTTTTAAGCTAATAAATTTATAAATGCTTATGCAGATCAGAGAGACTACATAAGTCATAGAGGCTACACAGTTCTTAAAATCTATGCTGGTCATAGGTTGTACATGTTGCATAGAAACTACTAGGTCAAAGAAACTCTTCAGTTCACACAGATAAAAACCATCATTGGGTGATTAAGATAATCTAGGCTACTTTGTCATAGAGACTGCTCATATCATAGATGCTAAGCAGATTACAGAATTCATTTACTTATAGAGGCTATATGACCATAATTTCTGCTGAAGTGATAGAAGATATTCAGTTCATAGAGAGCACTCCACTGTTGGAGGGTATGCAGACAATAGAGGCTTCTCAGTCCAAAGAGGCTATGGAGGCCATAGAGACTCTACAGGTTGCAAACACAAGATATACACATCATCAAATTGTTGATATGCAAGTCATAAAGTCTTTGAATATGTTGGAGCCTACTTGGTTCATAGAGGCTAACAAAAAAGCTAATCAGACCATAGAATCTATGCAGGTAATAGGGGTTATGAAGGTCATATAGGCTACTCATGCTGTAGAGTAATCAGGTTATAGAGTATACAAATTTCATAGAGGATTCTTATGCATTAGAGGCTACAAATATTAAGGCTACCAAAATCATAGAGAATACACTGTCATAGTGACACTATGGTCAATTAGGTTAAAAACATCTTAAATTGTACTCAGATCATTAAGGAAACAAAAACCATAAAAGTGAGGCAGGTCATAGAGTATCCTCATGTTATATAGAGTATAGAAATTGAGAGCATACTCAGTTAATAAGACTGTAGTATTCATATAAGATTTGCAGGTCACAGAGACTATTTAGCATGCAGAATTTGTGAAAATCTTATAGTATACTTAGACCTTGTAGTCTATGCAGAGCATTGAGGTTATGCAGAGCTTAGGTCCTACTAGGTTCATTTTGGTTACTCAGGCTATAAAGACTAATAAGGACATACAAGCTAAGCAGATCATTGGTTTTACTCTTGTAATTGAGGCTACTAATGCCTTGTGGCTGTTCAGGCCAATCAGGCTATTCAATATAATAGAGGTTATGTTGATTGTAGAGGGATCCAGAATACAGAAGATGCAAAGGACAGTATGCATCATAGGTCATGCCAGTCAAGGAGGTTACAAAGTTCATAGCAATAAGTAGGGTATATATGATCTAGTTGTCATAGGGGATTACACTTCCCAGTTCATAGACAGTAGAAACTAAGAGAACTTACAAAGATCATACTGCCTAATGAAGTAAAAAAAATACTCAAGTCATAAATGCAATGAAGGTTGTTGATGCTGTGCAGGGTGTGTAGTTTATACATGTTATCAGTGCTACAGTATCATGGAAGAAACTTAAGTGATAGCTGCTATGTATGTCACATAAATAACTCATTCCATAGAAGTTATGTAGGCCATCAAATACATGAGAATATATGCAGATAGGAGCATACACATGACAAAATCTACGCAAGTCCTATAAGACATACTGGTCATAAAGTGTAAACAGTTCAGAGAGGAAACTCAAGTCATTGAGTGTTCACAGGAAACAAGGCTACTAAGGTCATAGATACTAGGCTCATTAAAGAGGCTTCAGGTTATAGAGGATATTCAGTTCATAGAGGCACCACAAATGTTACAAGCTATGTCAGTTGTAGTGACTATTACATCCATACAAGCTATATGGGTCTTAGAGTCTACTAGGGTTACAGAAGCAACAAAGATCATAGAATATAGTACATTTATAAAGGATAATCCATGAAAAAAAACTTTCTCAAGTAATGTTAGATATTTATGTCATAAATTCTTCACAGGTCATAGGGGTTATAAGGCCATAGTTGTTCCTCAAGTCATTTAAATTACTTAGGGCCATAAAGGTTATGCAGATTATGAAGAACAAACTCTCCACAGAGGCTACTCAGGCCATAGAGGCTATCCACATCACAGAATCTATTTCATTATCTATATTAGTCAGTTTATTGTGCCTACTGAGGTAGTATAGGATACTGAAATCATTTAGATTACTCAGCTCATAGTGGTAATCATGATCATAAAGGCTACTCTCTATAGGTGATTTGGCAGATCATAGAGATATCAATAAAAGATAAAACAGTTCTTAAATACTACACAGGTTATTGAGCTATTGAGTTTATAGAGATTACTAAGTTCATAAAAGCTTAACCAATTATAGAGTCTATGAATTTTAATGGATCAACTCAGATCATATAATCTAAACAGGTTCCAAAGACTACTTAGGTCATGGAGATTTTGTAGGTCAAAGATCAGCTAAGTTAGTTTGGACTACTCAGAACATAGAGAGCATATAGACAATAGAGGCTATGATTTGGAAAGAGGTCACACATGTCCTAGAGGCTAGTCAGGTGATACAGCCTACTCAATCACAGAGGGTGAGCAGGTCTTAGAAGTTCCTGGGATCAAAGAGACTATGCAGGTCATATAACCTATACAGGTGATAGAGACCATCCTGATAATTCATGGAATGATGATGTGTCCAGACTTAAAGACTAAGCATAATTTACAGGTGATGAAACTTTGAAAGGTCATAAAGGCTCTAAAGGTAATATAGTCTGCTCAGAAATTAAAGGCTATGCAGGTCACAAAGGTTAACAAGGTCATTAAGTTTTATAGTTCATAGAGGCTATCAAGGTCACAGAGGTTACTCAGTACAATGAGGATACTCAATGTATACATGGTACACAGAAAATAGAGACTAGTCAGGCAACATACTTTATGCCACTTGAAAAGTTACTCAGATCTTAGAAGATGCTCAAGTCATAGAAGATATGTATGTTATAGATGAAATGCAGGTCAGAGCTGTTACTCAGATCATACCTTCCTTACAGGTCTGAGTGGCACCAGAGATCATGGAGGCTAGAGAGATCACTGGTTTTGCTGGTCACATAGGTTACTCAGTTCTAAGATGCCATTCAGATCATGGTACTGAGGCAAGACAGATTTTGCAGGCCACAGATACTATGCAGGACATAAGAGTTACTCAGTTCATAGAGGCTATACAGATTATGGTGTTATTCAGGTCCAGTGTAGTAATAGAAACTACACCAAGGTTGCTAGTCAGGTCATAGACTCACTCAAGAAAAAGAGGTAGGCAGGCCACAGAAGTTG
This sequence comes from Sciurus carolinensis, assembly GCF_902686445.1. NCBI lineage: Eukaryota > Metazoa > Chordata > Mammalia > Rodentia > Sciuridae > Sciurus > Sciurus carolinensis. The sequence goes on along the minus strand of NW_025920166.1, from coordinate 18,902 downwards.
CTCAGTCCATATATGCTACTCAATTTATTCATCTATTTAGGATAAGGCAATACATAGCATAGAGTCTATGCTGCTAACAGGAGACTCAAATCATACAATTGCCTCAGGCCATAAGGTTACACAGAAAATAGAGATGTTCAGACAATAGAGTCTATGCAGGTAACACAGATCACTCAGGCAATGTAGTCAATGCAGTTGATAGAGGTTATTCTTCCAATAGAGGATATGCAGGTCATAGGTGCTATATAGGACATAGACACTACCTAGGTCATAAAGACCCAGCAGGTAGTAGACACCTCAGGTCATAGAGTCTTCTCATGATTTGGCAAATCAGGATATAAAGACTATATCAGTCATAGACTCTTCACAGGTTATAGAACCCACTTAAGTTATTTACAATACTCAGGCCATTTGTGCCACATAGGTGCAAGAAGATAAGATGGTCATAAAGTCCACTCAGTCAAATGAGGCTGTCAAGGCCATAAAGGTTATGCAGGCCATAGAGGTTGTGCAATCCATAGAGGCTACTTGACTCATAGACACTCTTATACCATGGTATTTACACAAGCCAAAGAGAATACTCATGTATAAGAGGCTTCCCAGTTCTTACATGTTTTTCAGGCAATAGAGAATGTGAAGACAATAGATGAAACCATGGTCCTTCAGCTAAATGATAACAGAGGTTAGGTAATTTAAGAAATTCAGGCCACAAATACTATGCAGATCATAAAAATCACACATGTCATAGAGGCTACTAAGTCAATAATTGATACACAGACCATAGAATATACTCAGGACATAGAGACTGCATCACTCATGAAGGGTACTCAGTCATAGAATCTATGCAGGTCATATTTCCTCCTGGGTTCACAAAGGTTACTAATGTCATTGGGGTTACTCATGTCATATTTTGGACAGGATGCAGAATCTCTGCAGAACAAATAACTGCTCAATTCAAAGCTTCTTTGTAGGTATTATAGGCTACATAGGCCAGAGAGGCTTTGCTGGCCATGTAAGTTTCTCAGGTCATAGCATCACCCTAATCATAAAGATTTCTCACTTAATTGAGGTTATTTGGGTCATAGAAGAATTACAGGTAGAAGAGTCAGCTAGGTCCATAGATATGTAGGTCACAGAAGCTACAAAAGTCATAAAAACTACATAGTTCAGAGGAATTACTAAGTTCATTTTGGTTATTCATACAATAGAGGCTACTTAGGTCATCAAGACAAACCAGATAACAGAGACAATACAGAACATACAGATTGAAAAGTTCATAGTGTTGGCTAATACCATAGAATATAGGTAGGTTATGGGGATATGTGATCACAGAGATTATGCAGATCACTAATGCCACTCAGACATGGGATACTCAGGCCTATAGGCTTTGAGGATCTTAGTGATGACTGAGCCCTAAGAGACTTTGGAGTTCATAGATGTTCTGCAGGTGAGTCTATTCAAGTCATAGTGTTCATGCAGGTCACAAAGGATACCCAAGTCATAATGAATACAGAAGTCAAAGAGGTCAGATTTCATAGGTGGCACTCAAGCCTTAGACACTACTCAGTTTATAGAAGGTATTCAGGTCACAGAGGGTATGCAGACAATAGGGTCTAGTCAGTATATAGATGATATTCAGATCATGGTATTATTCATGTCCTTGTGGATATGCAGGTCATAGAGACTGCACAGGTCAAAGAGGCTACTCAGGCTATTGAGGTCATGAAAGCCATAGTGCTTATTCAGGTCATAAAGACAATGAAGATCATAGGAACTAATAATGTCATTTGGCCTACTAAGGTCACATTTCTTACTCATATCATTTACACCCCTGGGTTCATAAACTGTATGTGGACATGAAAGACTAGAGTGGTCATAGAGTTTACCTAAGACATGGATGGCATGGAGGCCATCAAATATACTCATCCCATAGAAGTTACAGAGGTCATATAACATATGCAATACTAGAGGTTAATAAGCCATAGACTGTATATTGCTCATAGAAGCATCTTGGGTTATAGACGCTACTAAGGTCATTTAGGCTACTAAGCCTATAACTTGTTTGCAGGCCTCAGAATCTGTGAACATACAAGCTATGCACTTCAGTGTCTGCAAAGGTCAAAGATATACATTCATAAAACCTACTCAGAACATAGAGGATACACACACCACAGAGAATACTCACCACAGAAGATACTCAGGTTATTTTGGCTACTCAGGTCTTGCAAATTCTATGCAAGTCATGGAGGCTATGCTGGTATTAAAGGATAAGATGGTTGTGCAAGCACTTCAGGACATACAGGAAAAAAGAAGGGTACATGGATTACACAGGCTATGCAGGTTCTAGAAAGTACTCAGTTCACAGAGTCTATGGAGACCACAGAAGATATTCAGGCCATAGAGCCTATACAGATCACAGAGGCCACATTGGGCATAGAAGTTAGGCTGTACATGGAAGACATGCTGGTCTGAGGTGTTGTGCAGTTCATCAAGGCTCTACAAGACACAAAAGTGATGGAGATCATGGAGCCTACTGAGGTCATATAAATTTTAATTTTCAGGTAACTCCTGTCACAGAGTGTATGCTTGTCATAGAGACAACACCATTTTTTATATTTTGTCATCCCATCAGAGATCATGTGCAATATAATCTGAGAATTGTCACAAGTGAAATGATTACATTATGATTGTTGTAATCTAATGAGTGTATTCAATGCTTGTTAGAACTACTGAGGTCCTTTAGGGAACTTCAGTCAAAGGTTACACATGTCATAGAGGCTGTAAAATTCATAGATGCTACTCTGGTCATAGATTCTAGTCAGTCCATAGGAGCTATTCAGGTCATTCAGGCTATATGTGTCATAGAGTTTACTCAGGACATGGAGTTGAACAGGTCATAGAGGCTACTGAACTTACTGGACTTTTCAAGTCATTTATGATATGTGGGACTTAAAGGCTACACAGGTTACAGATACATTACCAGTTATAGAAGTCTTGCAGGCTATAGAGGCTATTTCATCATAATGAATCGCCAGAGCATGAAACTTACACTAATCGTGGACACTATCAGTTCATAGAGGTTATTAGGGACACAGAGGATTTTCATGCAATAGGTCCAATAAGTACATTGCAGAGAGGAGATACTAAGGTTATTAAGACTCCTCATATCATAGAGTATGTTATAATGGATATTTCAGCCATAGAAACTACACATCAAATTTTTATGCAGATTTTCAAAACAGTTCAGTTTATAGAGGCCTTCTCACGTAAGTATGTATACTCAGGACATAAAGACAATATAAGTCACAGAGATATAACCAATCCTAGAGGCTACTCAGACCTTTAGTCTACCAACACCATATAGAGAATACAGATCACAGAAACTAAGCAGGTCATAATGGCAACTGAGGTAATAGAGAATAATAAAGTAATTTATGCTTCAAAAGTCTTATGTTATATAGTTAATAGAAGCCACAAAAGGACTGGAAGGTATGTAGGTTAAAGATTTGTCTCAGTTTATGCATACTCCTGAGACCATAAAGACAAAGTAGGTCAAATAGGATACACAGGGCATAGTGGCTAAGGACATCATTCAGGCAACTCACAACATAGAGGTTATGGCAGGACATATAGGCTACCAAGGTCATACATGATATTCAAGTTACAGTTAAGCACACCATGAAGGCTGCTCAAGTTATAATGGGCAATGCAGATTTGGCATAGGGGTTATTTAGGCCATGTAAACTATTCAGTTTACCAAGGCTACACAGATCATAGAGGTTAATAAGGCCACAGAAGTACTTATCTCCTTTTGGTTACTAAAACCGTAAAGAATACTTAGATTACAGAGTGGATTCAGTTTATAAAGACTACTCAGGCCACCCATAATATTCACACTACAGAAGCAACAAAAGTCAGAGATGTTCTGTAGGTTCAAAATTCATGCACATCATACAGGCTAAGCCAGGCATGGAGGATTCTCAGGGGATTTTGTTACATCAGCACAGAAATTCTCCATGGACCTAAATATCAATGATTGTACACAGGTAACACATGTATTGAAATTTATAGAGACAAATCAGGCAATACTGGCAACATGAGGCATAGAGCCTACACAGAACATAGATGGCATGAAAAACATAGAAGTAACAGATAATATGGTTTGTGCTTGTGATGCAGTCTACTGTGTACATAGAAGCTACTCAAGTCATAGAGAGTACATAGGCAGTAGAGGCTATGCTTATCATATAGGCTTTGACATTCATAGATGATGCTCAGGACACAGAAGCTAAGAGCATCATGGAGACTGTACATTTTTGTAGGATAGCAAACTCATAGAAGTTTCTCATTTAAAGGTGGCAATTTAGGCCATAGAGATGACAGAGGCCACAGAGGGTACTCTGTCCATGAAGGGTACCAGGTTCCAGAAGCTACCCAGATCACAGCAGCTATGCAGTTTGTATATGATACTCAGGTTATAGAAGTCAATTAGGTCATAAAATTTACACAAGTAATTCAGGTTGCTTGAGTCATAGAGGCTACACAGAATATGGAGGCTAAGCAGGTCAAAATGATCATTGAAGTTTTGGAGGTAATTTGGGTAATTTAGTCTCTGTGGGCATAGAAATTACACAGGATATGTAGGATATATGGGTCAAAGATTATATGTAGGACAAATGTGAATGCATAACAATCAGGCCATCAAGGCTTTGTAGGCCATAGGGGCTACACCGAACTTAGTGGCTATGCATAACAAGGGCTTCACACATCATAGTGTGTAATGCAATTAAGGAGAATGCTTAGGCAATAGTAACTTTGCTGAATACATAATTTAATAAGATTTTAGGAGATATTCAGGTCATAGCATAGATGCACATTATGGGGGCATCTCAGACCACAGAGCAAGGCAGGTAATAAGAGCTCCACTGGTCATTCAGGCTACCTACATCACAGAAGTTACACAAGTCACAGTGACCATGCAAGTTCTAAAGACTACTCAGGATATACAGTTAACTCATGTCATAGAGTGCAGGCCATAAAATCTTCTGAGTTCACAGATGCTATAGGGATCACCAAAGACTCTCAGACCCTAGATACAATATAGGTACAAAAGACTACATAGTCCATAAAGGCTATATAGGCAACAAAGGTTATGGTGTTCAAAAATTCAACACTTCTTAATACTGCTGCTAATATTAGAGAAGCTATTGAGGCAATTGAATTTACTCATGCCATAGAATCTAGGCAGATCATAGGTGCTACTCAGATGAGAAGCTATACAGATCATCAAGGCTGCTGAGTTCAAAGAGTCTATGGACATTTTAGAGACTACTTGGGTCATTAAACACATAAAATTCACAGAAGTATGTAGAAGATAGACTACTCTGGTGATGGAGGGTAGGCAGGTTACAGTGATTACTCAGATAGTACATTTTAATGGATCACACAAGTTATAAGATGACAGGACAGTACACTGTACATGCACTTAATAGAGGATACTCATGCAATGGAGAGTATACTGGTCATAGAGTATAATAAGTCATACATCTATTAATGTCCTTTAGGCTACTCAGGCTGTAAAGGTTACACACTCATGCAGTCTCTACAGTTATTAGACCCTAATGAGGTCATCCAAACTATTCATGCCATAGTGGCTACTCTGATAATAGTGGAGTCTAAAGTCAGAAATGATACTCAGGTCATTTAGACTATTCAGGCTATGTAGTTAAAGAGATCATATAAAATTCTCAGAACAAAGGTGTTCTGCACATCTCTGAAGCTACACAATTAAACAGTCTATGAAGGTCACTGCGGTTTTACTGGTCACAGATGCTACTCAGTACCAAGAGTGTACATAGGTCCTAGAAGATCCTTAGGATATAGAGGCTATGTAAGATATTGAGTATACTCATTCATGTAGGCTACTCAGGTCCTAAGAGCTGATCAGGTCATAGAGGGTGCAAAGGTCATTTCAGCTATGCTGGTCACAGAGCTTTTTGTACTTCTAGTGATACTGAGTTCCACCAGGTACTCAAGTCAGGAAAGCTGTGGCAGCTACCCTCTTAAGGTCATAGAGGGTAGGCAAAATTTTTCTACTTGTAAAATAGATGCTACACAAACTACAGAATTTACTTATACTACAGAAGCTTAAAAGGTCACAGAAGTTACACAGGTCCTAGAAAATAACCTGGTTAAAATTTGTCTCCAGTCTTAAGAGACTACAAGGCAATAGGATATTCATTCCTCAGAGATTATGCATGCATAAAACCATTGTAGGAAATACAGGATAGCAGGTAATAGAGGCTATGCTGGCCATAGGGGCTCTGCATATATTTTACAAGCTACTCAAGAAATAGAAACTTTGTAGGTCACAGAGGCTACACAGGTCATGGAATTTACCTGGGTCATAGAAGGTAAACAGGCCATAGAAACAATCCAAATCAAATAAGTTCCACAGGTCATAAAAACTACACAGGTTATAAGGATTCTAAATTAATTTCAGTTAATAAACCCCTATAGGCAAGGAGATCATTTATGTTACTCTGGTTATAAAAGTTATACAGGTCATGGAGGTTACTCAGGTGATACTGGTTACAAAGATCATAGAAACTACACAGTGCATAAATACTCAGACCATAGGAACCACAAAGGTTATAGTTGCAACGGAGGTCATAGAAAAACTGAAGTCATTTAGAGTACTCAGTTCATTAAGTCTATGCATGTCATAGAGACTGTGCAGATGATTGAGGCTATCCAGTACTCAGAAGCTATGCAGGTCATAGAGGGTTTTTAAAATACACAGGTAATTTAGGTCACAGTGGCAATTCATGCTATAGAGCCTATGAAGTACATAGAAAGTTAACAAAAGTTATTTTGGCTGCTCATGCCTAAGTTGCAATGTTAAAAGAAGAAGTGTGGGGAATAGAATCTCTGCTCATCATAGAGCCTTCCATTTTCCTAGGGCCTACTTAGGTCATTCAGATTACTCAGCTACAAAAGTCACACAGGTCATAGAGGCTACTTAGGCCATAGAGCTACTCAGGTAATAGAGTTTACTCAGATCAACAAGGCATCTCTAGCCATAAAGACACCTAATAAACAATTCTAACTCTAAAATTATTCAGGTCAGAATATTTAAATTGAAGCAGCAAAAACTGACTAAAAAGATACCAGTTCATACAACCTACTCAGATAATACAGGATGTGCATGTCATGAAGACTAGGCAGAACATAGGGGCTACTAAGGTCATTTAGTTTATTAAAACCATACACACTTGGTAGAGCATTGTGCCTATACTCAGGGAATAAATGTTATGAAGGTGATACTGGCTATTCATATGATATAGGATACTGAAGTTTAGAGACAATGCAGTATATACAGACTACTTAGGCCATGGAGAATATAAAAATTATAGTGACTACAGACGTCAAAAAATATATTGAGGTCATTTAGGTTCCTGAGGATTTTAAAGCCATGCAGGTCACAGATAATCCTCAGGTTATTTAGACTATTCAAAATATAAAGAATTTACAGCCTACAGTGGCTTAAGCAGTTAAGAGGTTAAGAGGCTACTCAGGTCATACAGTATATTCAAGTTTTGAGTCTTCAAAGTCAGAGTTTTCAATAATCATACAGGCTACCCTGTTAACATATTCTATTAAAGTGGTAGAAGATATGTGAGCAACAGAAGCTACACAACTCTTAGGTCCTACACAGGAAATAGGTGCTACTCATTTTACAAAGTCTAATAGATCATTAATTATACTCAGGTCAAAATGGGTACTAAGTCCTAGATTCTACACAATTTTCAAAGATTGCACAGGTCATAGAGTCTTCTCAGGCCATAGAAATGTTCTGGATTTGGCCACATTGCAATATCAAGATCACAATGCCACTGGATTTTTAAATAGACCACCAGGGATGAGTAATTCTGAGAGAGAGTAACTAGATGGCAACAACCTGCATATCCAGAAGGAATACCCCAGTTATAGCCAAAACTATAGGCACCCCAACATTGAATCTCTACTTCCTGGCCAGTGTCCCCAGACAGGGGCAAGTGCAACCCTATATGACTGTGGCACCAAAACACTCTGGACCCCAAAGAAACCCCAGGTTCTGTCCAGAGTCTCAAAATGGATGTGACCATGTGCAACCAACCCTGATATCTCCCTGGCAGTGAATTTCTGAGCAAATGTGAAAGTGATAGCAGCAGGAGATGGTGGCATCAGACAGGGGTTCAGCAGCAGTTATAGATGTCAGTGGTGATGGCATCAGGTGGGGGCAATGAGATAGCAGTGGCACTGAGGTCAGCTGTAGTTGCAGCTGCAACAGCACCCAGAGTGGAGATCTTCAGGTGGTCTCCAGTGATTTTCAGTGGCTTTAATCACAGTGCTGTCAGTGGTAGCAGCAGTGGTGTCACCAGTGAACATGGCAACCTGGGATCCCAGGCAGCATCAAGGACAGCAGACTTCCAGGTGATGACAACTGTGACAGTGACAACAGCAGCAACACATGTGGCAGTGACATCAGGAGAAGGTCTGCCCCAAGATAATACCTCTGGAGTGTGGTAGCAGTGCTTACAGCAGGAGCACCAGGGTAAAAGAGCTCCAGTGGTTGGCATGGGCATGAGCAGCAAAGGCACCCATAGAATACACCTCTGGGAATCTGTGGCAGGGTCCTCAGGGGCAGCTGCTCCCTGTGACCCAAGGAAGACCTCATTTATAGATTTTTTAAAATCATCATCTTACAGATATACTTAAAATTGAACTTCACTGTACTTTATTCATATGTGTACATAAGAGAGTTTGGTTTGTTTATTCTAGTTTTCATCTCAAATTTTTTTCCTTCCTTCTTCCATATAAACCTTCCTCTACTCAACAGATGGCTCTTCTATTTTTATTGAATTCCTCCTTTTATATTATTTTATGTGGCACTCACATATGAGGGGAAATATTTGACCTTTGGCTTTCTGCTTGTGAATTATTTCACACAGAATTATGTTCTCCAGTTTCATCAATTTTCCACAAAATGCCATCATTTTATTCTTCTGTGTGACTTAGTAAAACTCCATTTTGTATGGAGAACCATATTATCTTTATCCATTAGTCTATTGATGGGTATGTGGGCTGGTTCTGTAATTTGATTATTGTGAATTGTGTTGCTATAAATGTTGATATGGCTGTGTCTCTATAGTAGGCTGATTTTTGATCTTTACATATATTTATTGAAGAGTAGAAAAACTGGATCAGATATTGCTCCCATTCCAAGTTTTGAAAGGGATAGTAATACAGTTTTCCAGAATGATTATACTTTATATGCCACCCAACAAACACTGCATAAGTGTACACTTCCCCCACATTATTTCTTTTGTTATGTTTTAAAATTCTTTTTAGACATACATGACAGTAGTGTGTGTTTGACATATTATAACACATGGAATGTAACTTTCCATTCTTGTGCTGTACATGATGTGGAGTTACATGGGTCATGTATTCATATAGAAATATCACAAAATAATGTCTCTTTAATTCTATTGTCTGTCCTATTCCCATTCACCTTATTTCCCTTAATCCTCCTTTCTCTAATTCAATAAATTTTATTCTTCCTTTCTCCCCTCAAATGTTCTGTCTGATATGTGGATCCCCACATTATTCTTGATAAATGCTTTTGTAAGTGGAGTGAGATAAAAATCTTCATTTATTCACTTTTGAAGTTTTGGACATATTTTCACATATATGTTGGTCATTTGTTTTTCTTAATTTGAAGAATGCTTGATTAGAGTTATTGCCCATTTATTAATTGGAGAGGTTTCTTTCATTTAGTTCCTTTTATAAACTGTATATTAATTGTCGTTCTCACCAGCAAGAACGACCCGGAGACGTGATGGGTGGCAAACTTCTTTATTAACAGCAGATTCTTCTTCCCCTTCCTGGGAAGTTATTGTCACTTATATAGGTTATATCAACTAATTAGAATATTCATGATATGTGGGGAAAAGATAGACGTATATGGGTATAACTTGAAGCACCTAAGAATCACGCAAGAATCATGCAGAGGCCCTGACCAATTACTGAGACTTCCTCAAGGTGAAATTAGTTGTATACGTGCAGAATAGCAGTTTTTTCAACCGCACTGGCAGCTTGCCAGGCGCCATCTTGGCCAGGCTCCCCCTAGGGCCAGGGGTCCGTACGCAACCCCGACAGTTCCCCCTTTTTTCTTTTAAAAGAAAAGCTCGGGACCAAGCCTGTCTTAGGCGGAGTGGTCAACCACCGTCCTTACCCGTCATCGGATAACTGCAGAGCATGCTACAGCTCCTGTCTTAGGTTGGTACGGCGTTACCTACTACCTTACCCGTCTGGTCAATGGTCCAGCCTCGCGAGCCACACTTGTGGGGAGCTGCCGGCCTCTAGGGCAGCCATGGCCTGATGGAAGATGATACGATCTCTCGCTTGACTCTGATGCACACGCATGATAGTGCGTGAGAGGAAGATAACAGCAATGATCATAAGCATGCATAATGCTCCCATACCAGCCCACTGCTTAATAAAACTGAAAGAGGAGGATAACCAATTTAGCACTTCAGACATTGGAGCTACATCAACTCTAGTAGCATTAAGGCTAACAATTTGAGATCTAAGAATAGCAGTAAGATTATCAAATTCATAAGACCAGTTGGTACGTAGCTGAACAGACAAGATTCTAGACAAATCTGCTGCATAGCTGAAGTTATGGTAAGCTACAGGTGTAACGCACAGTCCCGCCAGATGATAAATACATCCCACGTTTAACAGTTCCTGTAAAATGTCCATTTGTTCTTGAAGTAAGTCCACTCGCTGGTTCACTAAAAGAATCCCCGCTTTTAAGTGTTGATCCACTGTCTGCTGAGTAGATAAGGCAGTAGCAGTCTGTTGAACCACCTTATTGATTGTGGCTGCAGATTGTACAGACGTAGTTAAGGCTACAGCTGCCGCAGTGGCTGCTGCCGCTGATGCAACTATGGCGGTAATGACTGCTGCGGTGATTCCAAAGTCTCTCTTGTTTCTGGAAAGCAATACTGGCAATTCATCATCTGTAACAGAAACTGGCATAGGCAAGAAGGTAGGAATACGCATAATGACAGCTCGGCAATATTTGGTTGCGTTCCAACACTGAGAAAGATAGCAGTTAGTTCCAGAGCAGTTGAGAATCGTGCTATTAAAAACATTAGTTAATAGGAACATAAAAGGAGGGTAGACACACACAGGAGTGGAATACAATGTTATTGTATTGTTACAAGCTATCTTGCTGACCTGGGAAGGGCCTGTGCCAGTATAGTCTGAAGTGCGATACCAATAACAGGTCTTAAATGAACCCCCTTTCAGAGCAAACAAAGGTTGAAGATTAGTATATCCTGCTTGGGAGGTAAATAGGAACCAATTATCAAAAGGATTTATACGTAGAGAACTAAGGTGAAAGTCAGAGTAGACAAGGTTTTTGGTAAAATCATTCACAGATTGTTGGTATGTAAAGTTTGGGGTGAAATAAAATCCATGTTGAATAGGAGCTGCTTTTTTAGCATGTTGACAACCTGTCCAAATGGGAGGACTAGAAAATTTGGGATCACAAGGAGGGAAAATGCGAGGTGTACGAAATCCAGTAGATGGCAATTTCAGTCGCTTTGGAATTAATCCTTCAAGAAAGACAATTTGCCCTGAAGTAGTAATCTTACTTGTCCCTGTAACTTCACCCTGGGTTATAGTCATACTTTCTTGGAAATCAATCCCTTCAGTAGAATGTCTTAAAAACAACCCTTGCACTTCACGCTGTAATTGAATGCAAGGCCTAAGAGAAGTGTCATTAACAAATTTGTTATTGGTAGAGATATCAAAGCAAAGGGTGCCTGGCAGAGAAAGTGTAGAAAAATTATAAGGTTCTTCCTTGGGATCCATGATGACAGTTGGCAATCCAGTCCTAGGTCCTGTAGAAAACAAAGGTGGGAGGGTAGAGGAGGTGTTAGTTAGCGGTAAAGGATATGGCCAAGCTTTAACTATTGCCCACAGGTCTCGAGTCTTCACCGGTGTCAATGTCATTATTAATAGGGCGCTTATCAGCACGATGTTCTTCATCGTTGTTTTGATGCACCAGTCTAGTCAACCTTTCAGGTATCCAGATCGGTGTTTGCTGCTCCTGTGGGAAAACACAAACAGACCCTCGGACCCACCGAAGGACTGGATCTGGGCCTTTCCATGTTCCTGTGAGAATATCTTTCCATTTTACCCATACTTGAGTACTTGTGGGATTAGCATGCCTTTCTGCAGCCGTATGTCCATTCTTATCCACATTTAAAAAATTTAAAATAAAAAGTACTAGATTTAGTTTATCTTTAGGTGCTCTAAAGTCAGCACCTATTCCCCCTTTTTGTTTTATTAAACAATTTTTTAACGTTAAATGAGTGCGTTCCACTACACCTTGTCCTTGAGGATTATAAGGAATTCCTGTGATGAGTTGTATATTAAAAGTTTGTGTAAATTGTAAGAAACTTTTGGATGTGTAAGCCGGCCCATTATCAGTTTTAATGATTTTTGGGACGCCCCAGGCTGCAAATGCTTGTAAACAATGTTGTACAACATCTTTAACTTTTTCTCCGGTATGAGCAGAGGCCATGATCACCCCTGAAGCGGTGTCTACTGAAACATGAATATACTTAAGGTTTCCAAATTCTAAGAAATGAGTAACATCCATTTGCCAAATATGATTAGGTAATAGTCCCTTTGGATTTACTCCAACAGACTGTACTGGCAATAGAGGAGCACAATGTTGACATGTTTTAACAATTTGTCTAGCAACATCTTTAGAAATATTGAATTTTCTTTTAAGGGTGGTGGAATTAACATGAAATTGGGTATGGAACATTTTAGCCTGTTCTAACATAGTAAAAGCAAAAACAGTTTTTGTTGTCTTATCAGCTTTAGCATTAGCTCTGGCAAGTGGGCCAGGCAGCCCAGAATGAGCTCTAATATGTCCTATATAAAAGGGATACTTGCGGTCCAAGATTAAGGCACGTAAAGTACGAAAATAAGGAGCAACAGCGGACCCATCAGGGATATAAGGAACAGTCTCCAAACAAGGTACTGATTGTACTATATAATGACTGTCAGATAATAGATTAAAAGGCTGTTTTATCATAATATTAAAAGCTAAAACTACTGCAGCAAGTTCTACTACTTGGGCAGATGAAGGAGGAAGAATTATAGTTTCTGTTTTATTTCCAATTATTACAGCTCCAACTCCATTTTTTGAACCATCAGTAAAGACCGTTTGGCAATTTAGCAAAGGCTGTGCTCTGGTAATTTTAGGGAATATAACAGGAGTGTTTTTACAAAATTGTATCCAAGGATGTTTAGGATAATGATTATCAAAAGTTGCTGTAGTTGAACAGTGTAAAACAGCCCAATCGTCATCATGTTGAACTAACCACTGTATTTGAAGTTTGGTATAGGGGACAATAACAATCTTAGGGTGGCTTCCAAATACTGTAACACAGGCTTCTAACCCCTTATATATTAACTGAGCTGTGGCTTTTGGAAATGTCTGTAACTGTTTTGTAGGCGATGCCGGGAGATTAATACTTTGTAAAGGTCCTCCTTGCCATATAATTCCATATGGACTATGTTGTTCTGGAATAATGATTAACATTAGAGGCTGGGATGGATCACATCTTTCTGTGTGATTTAATTGTAATCTTTGTTCTATCAAATTAAGAGCTCTTTGTCCTTCTGGAGTAAGGGTCCTAGGAGAACAAAGATCAGGGTCTCCTTTAAGTATGTCAAATAAAGGTTTTAATTCCCCTGTGGTAATTTTTAAATATGGCCTAATCCAATTTATATCTCCAAGAAGTTTTTGAAAGTCATTTAAAGTTTTAAGTTCACTAGTTCTAATAGTTAATTTTAGTGGCTTTACCATAGTAGCCGTAAGTTTAGTGCCCAGATATTCTTGAGTTTCTCCCATTTGTAACTTTTCTGGAGAAATGTTTAAACCATATTGTTGTAGAGTAGATACTAAAAATTGCAATGCCTTTTCTAAAAATTGCTTCTCTTGATGGCAAATTAAAATATCATCCATATAATGATAAATCATTAGCTCAGGAAAAGCCTCCCTAATAGGTTTTAAGGCTTTGTCTACATATATCTGACATAAAGTGGGACTATTAGTCATGCCTTGAGGCAGTACAGTCCATTCAAATCTTTGATCTGGCTGAGCATGATTGAGAGAAGGTAAAGTAAAAGCAAATCGCCAACAATCCTTTGTATGTAATGGAATTGAGAAAAAACAATCCTTTAAGTCTAAGATAATGGTGGGCCAATTTTTTGGTAAGGCTGTAACTAAAGGCAAACCACATTGAATGGGGCCCATGGGGAACATTTGTGCATTAATGGCTCTTAAGTCATGTAATAATCTCCACTTGCCAGACTTCTTTTTTATAACAAAAATTGGTGTATTCCATGGAGAAGTAGAAGATTGTAGATGTCCTGTTTGTACTTGTTCTTGAACCAGTTTATGAGCCGCTTGTAACTTTTCTGTAGTTAAGGGCCACTGTGGAATCCATTGCGGCTTATCATCTTTCCAAACTATTGGAATAGGTGTAACAACAGTGGCCCCTACATAAAACCCATCCCTTGAAATCATTTTTTGGAGGAGGAAGAGGGGTGGGTTGTGAAGACCCTTGTTGTTCTTTCCCTAATCCTAGGCCTTCTGTATACTTCATTTTCCTCATCATCTCTGTCACAGGTCCCGAAATACTTGTTGTTAATTTAGCATTCATCTGAGTTAAGACATCTCTTCCCCATAGGGAAATAGGTATTTTACAGATATATGGTTGAAAAACCCCTGAATGGCCTTCATTATCCCTCCAGGACAGTGAAGCAGCACTCTGGTTAGGTGATTGAGCCACACCCAAACCTTGTAGGTTTTGATTAGCTGTAACTACAGGCCAACCTTTGGGCCAAACTGCTTCACTTATTATACTTTTATCAGCTCCTGTATCCAATAATCCTATAAAAGGTTTATGTCCTATTGTTAACTGCATAATGGGTCTATCCTGAAGGTCCATAGTAAAATTAGCCCAGGGTCCGCCTGAAGACCCGAATCCTTTATCTCCTCTTGTTGTCTCCTTACTAGGCCATAAGGAATGCTGGCTAGGCAAAATTAACATTTGTGCTATTCTGTCTCCTGGAGAAATGACTGTAATCCCTTTGGGTGAAGAAACCATAGCCCTAACTTGTCCTTGAAAGTCTGGATCAATTACTCCTGGGTGGACTATAAGACCTCTTAGAGTAGAAGAACTTCTGCCTAGGAGCAACCCTACTGAGTCTGTGGGAATATTGCCATTCCAGTCTGTGTCTAATATTTGTACACCCATCTCGGGCGTTAATACGAGTCTGGAGGTGGCACAGATGTCCAGTCCTGCACTCCCTGAGGTGGCCCTTCTGGGACCTGCATGGACTGTACCTTCTGATCTGATGGTGGATAAGTCCACCTGGGTTTGGTTGGTAAAGACATTGCCACCCCGTACATTTGGTTTGGGCCCCGAGGTGCTGGGCCCGGTCTCCCGTTTTTTGAATTCCCCCAATTATTAGGTGGCAATGGATTTCCATCAATGTCAGCAACAGATCTACAATCACTCGCCCAATGGTTCCCTTTTCTACATCGGGGGCATAATTGAGGTTTAGAAGGCTTAGGTCCCCCCATATTTCCTGAGGATGATGTAGTTAGCGTTCTCCCAAATACTCTTTGAGGACACTGTTTTCTAACGTGTCCCTCTTGTCCACATAGAAAGCATCCTTTGGAGCGAGCTTGCATGGCTTGAGCAAATGCTGCAGCCATAACCTGTCCCTGAATCACTGGCTCTGTTATCTCTCTGCAGATTTTAATATAGGCAGAAAGATCCTTATTTTTCCATGGCCTTATAGCTTCTCTGCAGAATCTGTTTGCATTTTCAAAAGCCAATTGTTTTATTAAAGGCATAGCTTGGTCTGCATCCCCAAACATCCTACCCGCTACCTGCATAAGTCTGTCTACAAAGTCTGCATAGGGCTCATTAGGTCCTTGTACTATTTTTGATAATTGACCTTGTAAATCCCCAGGGCTGCGCAGTGTCTTCCAAGCTCTGGTAGCGGCTGTAGCTATCTGTTGATAAACTGCCCCTGGATACTGACTCTGCATCTGATTCCCACTGAACTGTCCAGTACCTGTTAGCATCTCTAGATTCCATTGTGGATTACCAGCAGCAGCATTTCTGCGTGCAGTTTCCTGGCAAAAATCCTGATTTTGAACCTTCCATTCGATATATTGCCCTCCACTCAAAACTGCTCTTGCCAAATTGCTCCAATCATCAGGAGTAAGGAAGAGGGTAGACATAGATTCTACAATAGATACTGTAAATGCTGCTTGTGGTCCATAAGTACTAACTGCTTCTTTAAGCTGTTTTACCAATTTAAAATCCAAAGGCTGGTGAAACCTTTGTTGATTTTGATCTTCCATAACAGGGTAAAACCCTCTTTCAATCCCATAGATTTCTTTCCATTTTTTTATTTTACACTCTGAACAAGAACATTCCTTACTATGACTTGAGTTAAAGGGCGGAGGCCATCCATAAGGTGGCGCTGAAGGAGCACAAGTCACTTTCTGAGTTACTTCCTCATTTACTTCGAAGCGCGCCACAGGCTCTACTTTCTCTTTGTGTCCTGTCTGCGGTTTCGTTAGCACTTCCTCCTTCTTCTTCCACTGCGCCATTGCATATTTTTGTAAGCTCAATTCCTTTAAGGCCTCTTGTAATGCCTTTTCTTTGTCTTCTAACTGTTGCCCTATGCTCTCCAATTCCCTCAATGCCTGTTGACTAATTGAACCAGCTTGGGAACACTTTGTTTCTTCACTAATTTTATTTAACTCCATTTCTGAGAGTCCCTCTTCGCTCTCATCAGAATCTGACTGAGCGCTAACAGAGCCCTTTTGTGACTCTTCTTTTACCTTTTCTAACACTTCCTCTCCCTGCGCAACTGCCTTTTGTAACGCCTCCCGAGGGGAGCGCAGGCAAGTTCTGACCAAAGACCAAACCGCTAACGTCCCCGGGAGTGTGACCGGACAACGCTTTAAGTCTTCCCCCAGGTGTTCCCACTGTGGGATAGTTAGCAATCCTTCCTCCAGAAACCAAGGTGAAATCTCCTCTACCTGCTTTAAAAATGCTCGAGCGGTTTTTGTCTTTAAGGGACTGCCGTTAGCTTTAAGAATTTCTTTCAAGGGACCTTCCATTCGATATCTAGCAACCTCGTTCCCCATTTTTTGAGGAAACTTTAACCTCTCGTTCCTAGGAACTTTATCGCAATCACAATATTCTCGTCTCTAGGAAACTTCCCTGTCCACAGACAGATCTGGGTGCACACTTTCACGGATCGTTGCCCACCTCACTCACCTCTCCGCGGCACGTAAGATTCCCGGGTTTCGGCGCCACCTGTCGTTCTCGCCAGCAAGAACGACCCGGAGACGTGATGGGTGGCAAACTTCTTTATTAACAGCAGATTCTTCTTCCCCTTCCTGGGAAGTTATTGTCACTTATATAGGTTATATCAACTAATTAGAATATTCATGATATGTGGGGAAAAGATAGACGTATATGGGTATAACTTGAAGCACCTAAGAATCACGCAAGAATCATGCAGAGGCCCTGACCAATTACTGAGACTTCCTCAAGGTGAAATTAGTTGTATACGTGCAGAATAGCAGTTTTTTCAACCGCACTGGCAGCTTGCCAGGCGCCATCTTGGCCAGGCTCCCCCTAGGGCCAGGGGTCCGTACGCAACCCCGACAATTAATTTCATGTCTGAGTAGCAGATGGAAAATATTTTATCACATTTGTAGACTCTATTCACTTTCTTATTTCCCTTATTGTACAGAAGTATTCGAATTTGATTTCATCCCACTTATTATTTCTTCATTTTACTTCTTGTGCTTTCAAATCTTGTTTAGGAATTTGATGCTGTTGTCAATATGTTGGAGTTTTGGGCCTGCAGTATATTTAAGCAGAGCTTCTACTTAAATTTCTAAGTCCTTGATTCATTGGCGCTGGCTTTGGTGCAATGTGAGAGATAGGGATGAGTTTTTTTTTTTTTTCTACATATGAATCTAGCTTTCAGAGCACCATTTGCTTAAAAGTTTTATTTTTCTCCACCCTGTAGTTTTATCACATATCAGGTTACTTTATGTGGATTTTTCTGTGTTTTATATTTTATTGATCTTAAGGTGTGTTTTGGTGACAAAAGAATGCTGTTTTTATAGTAAAACTCTACAACCTAAATGGATATCTGTTATTGTGATGCTTTCAGCATCACTTTTTTTTAAATTCAGAATTGCTTTGGCTCTTCTATATCACTTATTTGTCTAAGTAAATTTTAGAACTCCTTTTTTGTCAGTGTGTGTTGGGGAGAATGCTACTGATAGTTTTGTCGAGTTTGAATTGAATCTCTTTACTGCTCTAGGTAGAATAAAATTTTTTTATAATATTAGTTCTGCTTATTCAAGAACATGGCTACTATTTCCAACAGATATGTTCTTCTTCATTTTTCTCCCTTTAGTGCTCTGTAGTTTTCATTGTTGATATCTTTCACCTCCCAGGTTAGGTATTTTTTCCTAAGTACATTTTTAGAGTACTGTGATTGAGATATTTTCCCCAATTTCTTTAGAAGCATTTTTTTCTAGCAATATAGGAATGCTATTGATTTATGTATATTGTTCCTATATATAGCTCCTTTAGTAAATTTGTTTATCAGGTAGAAATTTGCTAATGTAGCATTTTTAATTTTCTAAATAAAGGTGCAAAGAAAGATAAGTGGACTTCTTTTTTCCTATATGCATGCCATTAGATTTCTTC